>NW_026614255.1:105000-140000 GCF_026230105.1 Diorhabda sublineata
GGCGGATGAACTGACCCTCTGCCGCGAATAGAGGCCGAGTAACCACGTAAGAGTGTTTGTTGCCTCGGTTGACGTTAACCGATATGGCAACACTCTTTGTCGGGTTAATCGACATCCCTCGCTTCGCAAAGAACTCAGTAACAGTTCTAAGCTGCTTTGTGGCACCCTTGACAGACTCGGCCAACAGCACTAGGTCATCCGCATACGCTAGTACTGATACCTTCATGTCATCTGAGACAGGTATGCCCGACCCACCATTCTCTAGTTCGCAAACCAACTCGTCCACTACTAAATTAAAAAGATAGGGCGATAAAGGGTCTCCCTGCTTTACGCCTCTATCGATGTTTATTCTTCTGGTTTTCTTATTGCCAGCAGAGACTATGGTATATGATTTTAGGTACGAGTCCATTATATACCTCTTAGTTGTCTCGTCTATACCGAACCTGTTCAGAGCTCGCAGGATGGACCATTGCGATACTGTGTCGAAGGCTTTAGAAAGGTCCAACGACAAGATATTATATGGCTTAACTCTACGTCTTCTTTCCTTTATGAGCGTTTGGAGTGAGATATTATTCAACAGGACACCATCGATCTTCATGAAACCTCTCTGGTTGGCGTGTATCGGTAACGTCGAGAAGCGCTTACCAAGGACACGATGAAACACCCTGACAATGACCGATGATATCGTGATCGGTCTCCAGTTATTAATCAAGCGTCGGTCCCCCCCTTTAGGAATAAGTGTTGTCCTGTTCCCTCGGAGCACCTCGGGGGTAACTCCAAAGAGAAACATGACATTATATAGTAGAACCAATCTCTTCACAGGGGCCTTTTTGAGAGCCAGCAGGGGCACTGCGTCTGGACCAGCCGCCCCTGATTTTGATGTGTTTATGGCCCAGAGGATGTCTGACTCTGTAATTGGCTGGTCCAGTTTATGTTCCTCTTTCTGATCTAAGATTGGTTCGCTGTCTAGGAGAGAGGGACTTCCGAATATGCCCCTATACTCGGACTCTATTGACGCAATGTCAGGTAGTACATCGTCCCCCCAGAGCGGTTTCCCGTCTAGGATATCACGCGCCAAAGCGGCTCGATCGGATCGATATCGTCGTTGGACGATTTTGTATTTATATGAACGCTCATGGTTCCTGTTATTAAAGACTGGGGCCTTGCGGTTTCCGTTTGCCTTCGTTTTGGGCTTCCCAGTCCCTGCTTCGTTGAAGAGAGCAGTAATATATTCATTCACCTCTTTTCTCACTCCCTCTCTATGGCGGTCTAGGTTGGTGAATTGAGAGTAACGGAATAAAGTGCTATCATAAGTATTCCATCCGTCATTAGCGTGCCAGTAATCGTATAAAAACGTAGAGATTGTATTGTGCCGGTGTTCTATCGCAATGGGTACGAACTCCTCAGCATTCGGATTAAGACTCTGACGATCTTTAAAGGTTGAGTCCCTGCCTCGATCTCTAGGACTCTCGAGAAGAGAGAATTCCACTACTTCGCCCTCTGCTTCCTCGTGAGGCCGCGCGTTTTCGTTCTCAAGTTGTTCGAGAACGTCTACGCGGGCCTCGATGTTGTTTTCGTTTCTGAGGAATTCGAGGAGTTCCTTGTATCTATCCTGTTTCCGTCTATATTTTATAGAGTCGATGGTACGGTTAGGATAGATACTTTGGAGATGTTTATTGATGAAACGGCCCGTATAGGCAAGTTCATGTTTGGCCATTTCAATGTAATCCTCATCCTCGAATTCAACGGGGGCATTAGGCTTTTCGTAGAGATTCTCAAGCTCCTCATTGTACTCCACGGGGTGCGCTCTCCGCATGTGCTGTCGCATTCCAGCGTAAGTCTTATATGTTTGTTTGCATACGGAGCAAACATTGCCGTCAGCCGGGGGTGCACCCCGGCAGCGTAGCCTTCTTAAATGGGTCTGAAGCCCAGTATCAGTGGCGAAAGTTTTTCCACATATGCACAAGACCATAGTTCTAGGACTGAAACTAGGTCTGTCGTAAGTTCAATTCAGTTAATATGGGATAGTTGGGTAGACAGGAAAAGACTTGTCTACCACTTAAATAAAAAGTCGGAAGGTGTACTATCCCTAAAACTAAAACCCCCAGGAGTCTGGAGGTGGGCACGGTCCGATAAAGAAGCCAGATAGGTGACCGTGGGGCAGTCTTCGGATGATCCCAATCTCTTAGAATAGACAAGAGATTGCCGTGTTGGATCAAGACTAAGAATCCTATCTGGGGCGCTCTGTACGTTAGCCACGCTAAAATAAATTCTAGCGTGTTACCGACTCTACCACGGGGAGGTGTACAGAACTTGATTAGGAGAGGCTGCAAACTTTAAAAGCTCACAACCGGGGTTTCAAAGGCTTTGGATGAATTGAACAGAAAAGGTCGCTCTGCCGCTTTTTAACCGCCTTCAAAAATTCCTAAGAGAGTCATAGTTACTCCCGCCGTTTACCCGCGCTTGCTTGAATTTCTTCACTTTGACATTCAGAGCACTGGGCAGAAATCACATTGAGTCAACACCCGTTGGGGCCATCGCAATGCTTTGTTTTAATTAGACAGTCGGATTCCCCTAGTCCGTGCCAGTTCTGAGCTGACCGTTGAATGGCGGCCGAAGAGGATATCCAAATACCGATTAAGGTAATATGGAACCTCGCAGCAAGACGGTTCCGCGGGAGGCCAAGGCACGGGACCGAACTCGGATCCATAATCATCACAAATACTCCAACCATGAAGGAAGGAGAGAGATGCTCCAATTACTTCACCTCGCCCAGGCCCGGCACGTCAGCCGTGACCCACTTCCTCGCCAAGCCCGACACGCCCCGATCCTCAGAGCCAATCCTTATCCCGAAGTTACGGATCCAATTTGCCGACTTCCCTTACCTACATTATTCTATCGACTAGAGGCTCTTCACCTTGGAGACCTGCTGCGGATATGGGTACGAACCGGCGCGAGCCTCCACGTGGCCCTCTCCTGGATTTTCAAGGTCCGAGGGGAAGATCCGGACACCGCTGCAACTGCGGTGCTCTTCGCGTTCCAAACCATATCTCCCTGCTAGAGGATTCCATGGAACTCGAACGCTTATGCAGAAAAGAAAACTCTTCCCGGATCTCCCGACGGCGTCTCCAGGTCCTTTTGGGTTACCCCGACGAACTCTCTTGCGAGGGCCCGACTTTTTGACGGTTCCGCTGCCGGGTTCCGGAATAGGAACCGGATTCCCTTTCGCCCGATGGGTGTGTACAAACTTTTTACGTGTTTGTGTACACGTACACACGTACGTACGTACGTAAATAATAAAGCTACACCACATCAACATCGGCTTTCGCCTAGGGCTTAGGATCGACTGACTCGTGTGCAACGGCTGTTCACACGAAACCCTTCTCCACGTCAGTCCTCCAGGGCCTCGCTGGAGTATTTGCTACTACCACCAAGATCTGCACCGACGGCGGCTCCAGACGGCCTCACGGCCAATTCCTTCTGCGCACACCGCCGCGACCCTCCTACTCGTCAGAGCTTCATGGTCGCGCGCAAAACGCGAACCGCACATGCCGCTGACGGTCGAGTATAAGCACGACGCTTCAGCGCCATCCATTTTCAGGGCTAGTAACTTCGGCAGGTGAGTTGTTACACACTCCTTGGCGGATTCCGACTTCCATGGCCACCGTCCTGCTGTCTTAAGTTACCAACGCCTTTCATGGTATCCCATAAGCGTCGATTTTGGCGCTTTAACTCGACGTTTGGTTCATCCCACAGCGCCAGTTCTGCTTACCAAAAATGGCCCACTTGGCACTCTGATTCGAGTCTCGCGGCTTCATAAGTTCGAGCAAGCCGGAGATCTCACCCATTTAAAGTTTGAGAATAGGTTGAGGTCGTTTCGACCCCAATGCCTCTAATCATTCGCTTTACCGGATGAAACTCGTACGCTACGAGCGCCAGCTATCCTGAGGGAAACTTCGGAGGGAACCAGCTACTAGATGGTTCGATTAGTCTTTCGCCCCTATACCCAGTTCCGACGATCGATTTGCACGTCAGAATCGCTACGGACCTCCATCAGGGTTTCCCCTGACTTCGTCCTGACCAGGCATAGTTCACCATCTTTCGGGTCCCAGCGTGTACGCTCTTGGTGCGCCTCTTCTCGTAATGAGAACGAGACGCCCCGGGAGTGCGAAGCGATCCAATTTATTAAAAAAGCAAATCGCTTATCCTCCCTTGGTCTACGCGAGGTAAACCTTTACTTTCATTACGCCTTTAGGTTTAGTTATTTCCCAATGACTCGCGCACATGCTAGACTCCTTGGTCCGTGTTTCAAGACGGGTCCTGAAATTACCCAAATCGATAGCGTCGTTGATCGGCGTTTCGAAACGAGGTCTGTTCGAGAACACCGTAACCAACAGTCGTTCCGGGACAGAATCGGCATTATGTCCGATTACCGTCAAACACGAAACGCTCTTGCTACGGGCCGAACGCTAATTATAATTTAGCGGCCCCGCGCCATATTTGTACCGTCGAGCGAGTCTGTCGGAATATCGAGGGTCCGCATGAAAAAATCAAGTGGTCTCCACCTCGAGTCTTAAACAGACACCCAACGGATCACGACGTCCTACTAGAGGAAAAGTGCACGCGTTCGATATCGATTAGAAAAACGTAAAACGCGATTTATTGTGTTGCCGAAACAACAACAATATCCGTCATACAAACGTTCAACTTCAATTATCGAAACGCGAATGAATTTCCTCTTTCGACCTTTCGGGTTTCTCAGGTTTACCCCTGAACGGTTTCACGTACTCTTGAACTCTCTCTTCAAAGTGCTTTTCAACTTTCCCTCACGGTACTTGTTCGCTATCGGTCTCGTGGTCATATTTAGCCTTAGATGGAGTTTACCACCCACTTAGGGCTGCACTCTCAAGCAACCCGACTCTCAGGAGAGATCCTCACGCAATCGGCAACGGTCGCTACGGGCCTGGCACCCTCTATGGGCTGTGGCCCCGTTCAAGAAGGACTTGGACGCGCCGCACGATCTCGTGATAAACGGATCCTCCCTAACACCACATTTCCCGGTGGCCGATATCGACCACGGGATTCGGTGCTGGGCTTTTCCCTGTTCGCTCGCAGCTACTAAGGGAATCCTAGTTAGTTTCTTTTCCTCCGCTTAGTAATATGCTTAAATTCAGCGGGTAATCTCACCTGCTCTGAGGTCGATATATTATAATATATCTATAATATTTAAATACAATTCGCTAAAATATCACAAAAAAAAAAACGTGTGTTTAATCACATTATACGAAATATAACATTATTTGTTTTTATTTATAGAGGCGGCAGAGCAAGTTATACATATATATATATATATATATATATATATATATATATATAATATCATATATTTTGTCGATACAGTATAAATGATATAAAAAAAAACACTGGTCAGACGTCCAGTCTTCGAAACTTTATTATTTCTCTCGGACACGACGACCGCGTTATCATTTTAAATATATATAATATATACACTTATTTATCGACTATATATACGTAAATATAACTCTACCAAACAAATTTTATGTATTTCATATAAAAATACACACGATCAATTTATGGTAGTAATAGCGTCGTTGTGTTCAAAAATTGCGCAAATTTTTTCTATAAAAAATTTACGCTGCTTTTCGCATTTTAGGATGCCGCACAAAAAAAAAATACGCACAAGTTTATAGTATGTGCGTGTGTTTTCTTTTAGTGTGCGTTATTGTGTCTCACACATCCAACACGCTTAGTCATTTATTTTTCTATAATAAATTGAAAAATTTTAAATTCTAAGCAGTCTTTTAAATTGATACGACCCTCAGTCAGGAGTGGTCCGGGAACGAGTATCCGAGGACCGCAATGTGCGTTCGAAATGTCGATGTTCATGTGTCCTGCAGTTCACAAGTTGACGCGCAATTAGCTGCGTTCTTCATCGACCCACGAGCCAAGTGATTCACCGTTCAGGGTAATCATTTTATTATGTCGTTTTCTCATATTCTATTCGTCGTATTTTTAATATTTGATTATTAAATTAATAATAATATTATAATATTTTATACGCGTATAGAATTATCTAACGACATTTATATAATATATATATATATATATATATATATATATATTATTTATTAAATGGTAATTATATATAAATTTTAGAGAAATTATAATATCGTACTTAAAAATATCCGATAAATTTTAACCGCTGCACATGTTTTATTACAAACGAGGCGCGCATAGACAGATATCTCGCACGATATATTCCTCTTAATTATTACAAGTTTTTTAATCTTGAAAGTTTTATACAAATTTCGACACGGTCGGGCGTAAATCTTCGAACACCTTCGAAATAATACGTGAAATATTATTTCTAAAACGAATTTTTATACATATCGAAAGAATCGACACGTGCTTAAAAGTTTCGTTTAGGTACCCGGATGAAGAAAATGTCTTATCATCTTACATAATCATCATCACATATAATATTGTCGAAATTTTTTTGTATTACCTTCGATCGATAAAAAACTTATGTAATAATAAAAAAACGAAATAAAATTTCTCCATAAAAATACAGAAGACAGACACACACGACGACAACAACAACAACAACAACAACAGACGACGTTTCAATAATCTATATATTTTTCGTTTATTATAATAACGATTCTTTATATTAGAACGTTTTTAGTTAACAAGAAATTTTGTTAATGATCGTTCTGTCAATCGTTAATATATATATATATATAATAATAAAAATATATTGTTACTACTATTGTGTCGTCATCGTCGTTCGTCGTCGTCGTCGTCGTCGACTCCTTCTACTAATCTATGATAAAAATTTTTCGTTATTTTTACTGTAAATTTATATATGTAGATATATATTTTATAGACGTATGAAATATATTTATCTTTTTTTTTTTTAAATATTATTCGAAACTTGTTCGAATTTTATAAAAAAAAAAAAAAAAAATTTCAATATATATACATCATATATTTATATCATATATAAATTTTCTTTTGAAGAGTTCGATTATTTTGTAGAAAAGAAAAATTTCTTTCACAATTATATATAATATAATAATACAGACTTGATTTCGTTTTTTTATTTTTTGTTTAAAAACGAACAAATACTCTGTAATGATCCTTCCGCAGGTTCACCTACGGAAACCTTGTTACGACTTTTACTTCCTCTAAATGATCAAGTTTGGTCATCTTTCCGAAGCATCGGCGACGCCGAAACGCCACCGCGCTCAGTCCGAAGACCTCACTAAATCATTCAATCGGTAGTAGCGACGGGCGGTGTGTACAAAGGGCAGGGACGTAATCAACGCGAGCTTATGACTCGCGCTTACTGGGAATTCCTCGTTCATGGGGAACAATTGCAAGCCCCAATCCCTAGCACGAAGGAGGTTCAGCGGGTTACCCGGGCCGCTCGGCCAGGGAGGACACGCTGATTCCTTCAGTGTAGCGCGCGTGCGGCCCAGAACATCTAAGGGCATCACAGACCTGTTATTGCTCAATCTCGTGCGGCTAGAAGCCGCCTGTCCCTCTAAGAAGAATTATTTGTACGCCGACAGTAAAAACCGCGAACGGCAAGAGCCGAAACTCAATACCGACGGGCCTTTGGGATGTCGAAATACGCCTAGTTAGCAGGCTAGAGTCTCGTTCGTTATCGGAATTAACCAGACAAATCGCTCCACCAACTAAGAACGGCCATGCACCACCACCCACCGAATCAAGAAAGAGCTCTCAATCTGTCAATCCTTCCGGTGTCCGGGCCTGGTGAGGTTTCCCGTGTTGAGTCAAATTAAGCCGCAGGCTCCACTCCTGGTGGTGCCCTTCCGTCAATTCCTTTAAGTTTCAGCTTTGCAACCATACTTCCCCCGGAACCCAAAAGCTTTGGTTTCCCGGAAGCTGCCCGCCGAGTCATCGGAGGAACGTCGGCGGATCGCTAGCTGGCATCGTTTATGGTTAGAACTAGGGCGGTATCTGATCGCCTTCGAACCTCTAACTTTCGTTCTTGATCAATGAAAGCGTTTTTGGCAAATGCTTTCGCTTCTGTCCGTCTTGCGACGATCCAAGAATTTCACCTCTAACGTCGCAATACGAATGCCCCCATCCGTTCCTATTAATCATTACCTCGGGGTTCCGAAAACCAACAAAATAGAACCGAGGTCCTATTCCATTATTCCATGCACACAGTATTCAGGCAAAATTTTGGCCTGCTTTAAGCACTCTAATTTGTTCAAAGTAAACGTGCCGGCCCACCTCGACACTCAGTCAAGAGCACCGCGGCGGGATTGAGTTGGGCCGCCCTTGCGAGCTAAGCCCACCGGCAGGACGTCCCACGACACGCCAGTTGACACCGCGTACGATGAACCAGCGGCGTGGGACACAGATTCGACTACGAGCTTTTTAACCGCAACAACTTTAATATACGCTATTGGAGCTGGAATTACCGCGGCTGCTGGCACCAGACTTGCCCTCCAATTGATCCTCGTTAAAGGGTTTAGAGTGTACTCATTCCGATTACGGGGCCTCGGATGAGTCCCGTATCGTTATTTTTCGTCACTACCTCCCCGTGCCGGGAGTGGGTAATTTGCGCGCCTGCTGCCTTCCTTGGATGTGGTAGCCGTTTCTCAGGCTCCCTCTCCGGAATCGAACCCTGATTCCCCGTTACCCGTTACAACCATGGTAGGCGCAGAACCTACCATCGACAGTTGATAAGGCAGACATTTGAAAGATGCGTCGCCGGTGCGAGACCGTGCGATCAGCGAAAAGTTATTCAGAGTCACCAAATTGTACGATGACGAGCAAGCCCGCCACCGATTGGTTTTGATCTAATAAAAGCGCTCCTTCCGTCTCCGGTCGGAACTCTGTTTGCATGTATTAGCTCTAGAATTACCACAGTTATCCAAGTAAATGTGGGTACGATCTAAGGAACCATAACTGATTTAATGAGCCTTTCGCGGTTTCACCTTAATTTGGCTTGTACTGAGACATGCATGGCTTAATCTTTGAGACAAGCATATGACTACTGGCAGGATCAACCAGGGAACTACTATTTGTGTATTTTATATATAATAAAACTATTATCGAAAAAGTTTTAATAACAATATCCACCACATAATGTGAGGATGAGAATTATGATGACGTTTTTTCATATTACATATATTTTATATTTATACACATAATATTTTATATTCATCTATATTCTCGTATATAATAAACACATTGTTATTTACTTTTTCGTTTGCGTGGTGTTTGCTGCGCTTATTATTGAAAATATATAATTTTCGGCGCCACGCTTTATATATTATAATATATTTTTCTTATATTTCATAAAATTTTCACCGAATCGACTATAAATTTATCTAAAATTTAATCGAAATGATATTTTAAATAAGATATAATTACGTCGACCGGAATAGAATTTCGACATTATCTCTACCCTTCGCTAGATTGTAAGCGACATGGTTTACAATTAGATAATAATGAACGAAATTTTTATTCTCGCTCGGAATAATGAGAGTTATCGCAATGTTGTGTAATAATATAAATGTTATATTATTATATATATTTTTATAGACGATCGCATATGAATCGCTCGCGGTAAAACGCTAGCTAAATTCGCGATCTCGCAATATATATTTAATTTGTGGATAAATTGATATAATATCTAAAAAGGGAACCGCTAGCAATATACGATAATATATTGGAGGAGAACGGGGACCCTTTCAGAAAACTATATAATCCACTATAATGTGGAATGACCGATACAACGTCTTTACGTAAATTATAACGAGTTCATTAAAATTTAACGAGACGTCAACTTCGATACACCACACATATATGTGCGCTGTACAACGGTACGCTTTCTACATTAACATTAATAAAGATGTATAGTGAAAATATATAAAAGATGTATTATGAATATTAAAAAGAAGTATTATGAAACTTCATACCGTCCGAGACGTAAAAGTGTTATGGAAAATATTAACAATAACGGAAAAAAAGTATTATGAAATTAGATTGCCGCTCGATGTACGAACGTACGAGATGTATTATATAAAAGTTGTATGAAAATAGTGATAATAATGAAAAACAAGTATTATGAAATGAGATTTTCCCTAAATATATGAACTTGTCGAAAAAGATGAATTGTGAAAGTTGAATGGAGACGTTTTGTGTGTAGGAGCCGTTCGAGGTATATTATATAAAAGTGTTATTGAAAATATTGACAATAACGGAAAAAATGTATTATGAAATTAGATCGCCGCTCGATGAACGAACGTACGAGATGTATTATATAAAAGTTGTATGAAAAAAGTAATAATTATGAAAAACAAGTATTATGAAATGAGATTTTCCCTAAATATATGAACTTGTCGAAAAAGATGAATTGTGAAAGTTGAATGGAGATGTTTTGTATGTAGGAACCGTTCGAGGTATATTATATAAAAGTGTTATGGAAAATATTAACAATAACGGAAAAAATGTATTATGAAATTAGATCGCCGCTCGATGAACGAACGTACGAGATGTATTATATAAAAGTTGTATGAAAATAGTAATAATTATGAAAAACAAGTATTATGAAATGAGATTTTCCCTAAATATATGAACTTGTCGAAAAAGATGAATTGTGAAAGTTGAATGGAGATGTTTTGTATGTAGGAACCGTTCGAGGTATATTATATAAAAGTGTTATGGAAAATATTGACAATAACGGAAAAAATGTATTATGAAATTAGATCGCCGCTCGATGAACGAACGTACGAGATGTATTATATAAAAGTTGTATGAAAATAGTAATAATTATGAAAAACAAGTATTATGAAATGAGATTTTCCCTAAATATATGAACTTGTCGAAAAAGATGAATTGTGAAAGTTGAATGGAGATGTTTTGTATGTAGGAACCGTTCGAGGTATATTATATAAAAGTGTTATGGAAAATATTAACAATAACGGAAAAAATGTATTATGAAATTAGATCGCCGCTCGATGAACGAACGTACGAGATGTATTATATAAAAGTTGTATGAAAATAGTAATAATTATGAAAAACAAGTATTATGAAATGAGATTTTCCCTAAATATATGAACTTGTCGAAAAAGATGAATTGTAAAAGTTGAATGGAGATGTTTTGTATGTAGGAACCGTTCGAGGTATATTATATAAAAGTGTTATGGAAAATATTGACAATAACGGAAAAAATGTATTATGAAATTAGATCGCCGCTCGATGAACGAACGTACGAGATATATTATATAAAAGTTGTATGAAAATAGTAATAATTATGAAAAACAAGTATTATGAAATGAGATTTTCCCTAAATATATGAACTTGTCGAAAAAGATGAATTGTGAAAGTTGAATGGAGATGTTTTGTATGTAGGAGCCGTTCGAGGTATATTATATAAAAGTGCTATGAAAATATTAACAATAACGGAAAAAAGTATTATGAAATTAGATCGCCGCTCGATGTATGAACGTCCGAGATGTATTATATAAAAGTTGTATTAAATTAGTGATAATAATGAAAAACAAGTAGTATGAAATTATATTCCGCTCGACTTAGGAACTTGTCGAAAAAGATGAATTGTGAAAGTTGAATGGAGTTGTTTTTTATGTAGGAGCCGTTCGAGGTATATAATATAAAAGTGCTATGAAAATATTAACAATAACGGAAAAAAGTATTATGAAATTAGATCGCCGCTCGATGTATGAACGTCCGAGATGTATTATATAAAAGTTGTATTAAATTAGTGATAATAATGAAAAACAAGTAGTATGAAATTATATTCCGCTCGATATAAGAACTTGTCGAAAAAGATGAATTGCGAAAATTGAATGGAGATGTTTTGTATGTAGGAGCCGTTCGAGGTATATTATATAAAAGTGTTAAGCGTGGCTTCAGGCCGGCAGAGGGCGCTAGTGTCTGTAAATTCGTGTCAAGTTTGGCGTCTGGCCGGCAGAGGGCGCTAGTGTCTATAAAACCGTGTTAAGTGTGGCTTCTGGCCGGCAGGTGGCGCTAGTGTCTGTAAATTCGTGTCAAGTTTGGCGTCTGGCCGGCAGAGGGCGCTAGTGTCTATAAAACCGTGTTTAGTTTGTCTTCTGGCCGGCAGAGGGCGCTAGTGTCTGTAAATTCGTGTCAAGTTTGGCGTCTGGCTGGCAGAGGGCGCTAGTGTCTATAAAACCGTGTTTAGTTTGTCTTCTGGCCGGCAGAGGGCGCTAGTGTCTATAAAACCGTGTTAAGTGTGGCTTCTGGCCGGCAGGTGGCGCTAGTGTCTGTGAATTCGTGCAAGTTTGGCGCCTGGCCGGCAGAGGGCGCTAGTGTCTATAAAACCGTGTTAAGTGTGGCTTCTGGCCGGCAGGTGGCGCTAGTGTCTGTAAATTCGTGTCAAGTTTGGCGTCTGGCCGGCAGAGGGCGCTAGTGTCTATAAAACCGTGTTTAGTTTGTCTTCTGGCCGGCAGAGGGCGCAAGTGTCTGTAAATTCGTGTCAAGTTTGGCGTCTGGCTGGCAGAGGGCGCTAGTGTCTGTAAATTCGTGTCAAGTTTGGCGTCTGGCCGGTAGAGGGCACTAGTGTCTATAAAACCGTGTTAAGTGTGGCTTCTGGCCGGTAGAGGGCGCTAGTGTCTGTAAATTCGTGTCAAGTTTGGCGTCTGGCCGGCAGAGGGCGCTAGTGTCTATAAAACCGTGTTAAGTGTGGCTTCTGGCCGGCAGGTGGCGCTAGTGTCTGTAAATTCGTGTCAAGTTTGGCGCCTGGCCGGCAGAGGGCGCTAGTGTCTATAAAACCGTGTTTAGTTTGTCTTCTGGCCGGCAGAGGGCGCTAGTGTCTATAAAACCGTGTTAAGTGTGGCTTCTGGCCGGCAGGTGGCGCTAGTGTCTGTGAATTCGTGCAAGTTTGGCGCCTGGCCGGCAGAGGGCGCTAGTGTCTATAAAACCGTGTTAAGTGTGGCTTCTGGCCGGCAGGTGGCGCTAGTGTCTGTAAATTCGTGTCAAGTTTGGCGTCTGGCCGGCAGAGGGCGCTAGTGTCTATAAAACCGTGTTTAGTTTGTCTTCTGGCCGGCAGAGGGCGCTAGTGTCTGTAAATTCGTGTCAAGTTTGGCGTCTGGCTGGCAGAGGGCGCTAGTGTCTATAAAACCGTGTTTAGTTTGTCTTCTGGCCGGCAGGTGGCGCTAGTGTGTATAAAACCGTGTTAAGCGTGGCTTCAGGCCGGCAGAGGGCGCTAGTGTCTATAAAACCGTGTTTAGTTTGTCTTCTTGCCGGCAGGTGGCGCTAGTGTCTATAAAACCGTGTTAAGTGTGGCTTCTGGCCGGCAGGTGGCGCTAGTGTCTGTAAATTCGTGTCAAGTTTGGCGTCTGGCCGGCAGAGGGCGCTAGTGTCTATAAAACCGTGTTAAGTGTGGCTTCTGGCCGGCAGGTGGCGCTAGTGTCTATAAAACCGTGTTTAGTTTGTCTTCTGGCCGGCAGAGGGCGCTAGTGTCTATAAAACCGTGTTAAGTGTGGCTTCTGGCCGGCAGGTGGCGCTAGTGTCTGTGAATTCGTGCAAGTTTGGCGCCTGGCCGGCAGAGGGCGCTAGTGTCTATAAAACCGTGTTTAGTTTGTCTTCTGGCCGGCAGAGGGCGCTAGTGTCTGTAAATTCGTGTCAAGTTTGGCGTCTGGCCGGCAGAGGGCGCTAGTGTCTATAAAACCGTGTTTAGTTTGTCTTCTGGCCGGCAGAGGGCGCTAGTGTCTGTAAATTCGTGTCAAGTTTGGCGTCTGGCTGGCAGAGGGCGCTAGTGTCTATAAAACCGTGTTTAGTTTGTCTTCTGGCCGGCAGGTGGCGCTAGTGTGTATAAAACCGTGTTAAGCGTGGCTTCAGGCCGGCAGAGGGCGCTAGTGTCTATAAAACCGTGTTTAGTTTGTCTTCTTGCCGGCAGGTGGCGCTAGTGTCTATAAAACCGTGTTTAGTTTTTCTTCTGGCCGGTAGGATATAAGAACTTGTCGAGGTGTAACATATAAAAGTTGTATGAAATAGTAATAACATCGAAAAAAAAAAACCGTGTCAAGTTTGGCGCCTGGCCGGCAGAGGGCGCTAGTGTCTATAAAACCGTGTTAAGTGTGGCTTCTGGCCGGCAGGTGGCGCTAGTGTCTATAAAACCGTGTTTAGTTTGTCTTCTGGCCGGCAGAGGGCGCTAGTGTCTATAAAACCGTGTTAAGTGTGGCTTCTGGCCGGCAGGTGGCGCTAGTGTCTGTGAATTCGTGCAAGTTTGGCGCCTGGCCGGCAGAGGGCGCTAGTGTCTATAAAACCGTGTTAAGTGTGGCTTCTGGCCGGCAGGTGGCGCTAGTGTCTGTAAATTCGTGTCAAGTTTGGCGTCTGGCCGGCAGAGGGCGCTAGTGTCTATAAAACCGTGTTTAGTTTGTCTTCTGGCCGGCAGAGGGCGCTAGTGTCTGTAAATTCGTGTCAAGTTTGGCGTCTGGCTGGCAGAGGGCGCTAGTGTCTATAAAACCGTGTTTAGTTTGTCTTCTGGCCGGCAGGTGGCGCTAGTGTGTATAAAACCGTGTTAAGCGTGGCTTCAGGCCGGCAGAGGGCGCTAGTGTCTATAAAACCGTGTTTAGTTTGTCTTCTTGCCGGCAGGTGGCGCTAGTGTCTATAAAACCGTGTTTAGTTTTTCTTCTGGCCGGTAGGATATAAGAACTTGTCGAGGTGTAACATATAAAAGTTGTATGAAATAGTAATAACATCGAAAAAAAAAAACCGTGTCAAGTTTGGCGCCTGGCCGGCAGAGGGCGCTAGTGTCTATAAAACCGTGTTAAGTGTGGCTTCTGGCCGGCAGGTGGCGCTAGTGTCTGTAAATTCGTGTCAAGTTTGGCGTCTGGCCGGTAGAGGGCACTAGTGTCTATAAAACCGTGTTAAGTGTGGCTTCTGGCCGGCAGAGGGCGCTAGTGTCTGTAAATTCGTGTCAAGTTTGGCGCCTGGCCGGCAGAGGGCGCTAGTGTCTATAAAACCGTGTTAAGTGTGGCTTCTGGCCGGCAGGTGGCGCTAGTGTCTGTAAATTTGTGTCAAGTTTGGCGCCTGGCCGGCAGAGGGCGCTAGTGTCTATAAAACCGTGTTTAGTTTGTCTTCTGGCCGGCAGAGGGCGCTAGTGTCTATAAAACCGTGTTAAGTGTGGCTTCTGGCCGGCAGGTGGCGCTAGTGTCTGTGAATTCGTGCAAGTTTGGCGTCTGGCCGGTAGAGGGCACTAGTGTCTATAAAACCGTGTTAAGTGTGGCTTCTGGCCGGCAGAGGGCGCTAGTGTCTGTAAATTCGTGTCAAGTTTGGCGCCTGGCCGGCAGAGGGCGCTAGTGTCTATAAAACCGTGTTAAGTGTGGCTTCTGGCCGGCAGGTGGCGCTAGTGTCTGTAAATTCGTGTCAAGTTTGGCGCCTGGCCGGCAGAGGGCGCTAGTGTCTATAAAACCGTGTTTAGTTTGTCTTCTGGCCGGCAGAGGGCGCTAGTGTCTATAAAACCGTGTTAAGTGTGGCTTCTGGCCGGCAGGTGGCGCTAGTGTCTATAAAACCGTGTTTAGTTTGTCTTCTGGCCGGCAGAGGGCGCTAGTGTCTATAAAACCGTGTTAAGTGTGGCTTCTGGCCGGCAGGTGGCGCTAGTGTCTGTGAATTCGTGCAAGTTTGGCGCCTGGCCGGCAGAGGGCGCTAGTGTCTATAAAACCGTGTTAAGTGTGGCTTCTGGCCGGCAGGTGGCGCTAGTGTCTGTAAATTCGTGTCAAGTTTGGCGTCTGGCCGGCAGAGGGCGCTAGTGTCTATAAAACCGTGTTTAGTTTGTCTTCTGGCCGGCAGAGGGCGCTAGTGTCTGTAAATTCGTGTCAAGTTTGGCGTCTGGCTGGCAGAGGGCGCTAGTGTCTATAAAACCGTGTTTAGTTTGTCTTCTGGCCGGCAGGTGGCGCTAGTGTGTATAAAACCGTGTTAAGCGTGGCTTCAGGCCGGCAGAGGGCGCTAGTGTCTATAAAACCGTGTTTAGTTTGTCTTCTTGCCGGCAGGTGGCGCTAGTGTCTATAAAACCGTGTTTAGTTTTTCTTCTGGCCGGTAGGATATAAGAACTTGTCGAGGTGTAACATATAAAAGTTGTATGAAATAGTAATAACATCGAAAAAAAAAAACCGTGTCAAGTTTGGCGTCTGGCCGGCAGAGGGCGCTAGTGTCTATAAAACCGTGTTAAGTGTGGCTTCTGGCCGGCAGGTGGCGCTAGTGTCTGTAAATTCGTGTCAAGTTTGGCGTCTGGCCGGTAGAGGGCACTAGTGTCTATAAAACCGTGTTAAGTGTGGCTTCTGGCCGGCAGAGGGCGCTAGTGTCTGTAAATTCGTGTCAAGTTTGGCGTCTGGCCGGCAGAGGGCGCTAGTGTCTATAAAACCGTGTTAAGTGTGGCTTCTGGCCGGCAGGTGGCGCTAGTGTCTGTAAATTCGTGTCAAGTTTGGCGCCTGGCCGGCAGAGGGCGCTAGTGTCTATAAAACCGTGTTTAGTTTGTCTTCTGGCCGGCAGAGGGCGCTAGTGTCTATAAAACCGTGTTAAGTGTGGCTTCTGGCCGGCAGGTGGCGCTAGTGTCTATAAAACCGTGTTAAGTGTGGCTTCTGGCCGGCAGGTGGCGCTAGTGTCTGTAAATTCGTGTCAAGTTTGGAGTCTGGCCGGCAGAGGGCGCTAGTGTCTATAAAACCGTGTTTAGTTTGTCTTCTGGCCGGCAGAGGGCGCTAGTGTCTGTAAATTCGTGTCAAGTTTGGCGTCTGGCTGGCAGAGGGCGCTAGTGTCTATAAAACCGTGTTTAGTTTGTCTTCTGGCCGGCAGGTGGCGCTAGTGTGTATAAAACCGTGTTAAGCGTGGCTTCAGGCCGGCAGAGGGCGCTAGTGTCTATAAAACCGTGTTTAGTTTGTCTTCTTGCCGGCAGGTGGCGCTAGTGTCTATAAAACCGTGTTTAGTTTTTCTTCTGGCCGGTAGGATATAAGAACTTGTCGAGGTGTAACATATAAAAGTTGTATGAAATAGTAATAACATCGAAAAAAAAAAACCGTGTCAAGTTTGGCGCCTGGCCGGCAGAGGGCGCTAGTGTCTATAAAACCGTGTTAAGTGTGGCTTCTGGCCGGCAGGTGGCGCTAGTGTCTGTAAATTCGTGTCAAGTTTGGCGTCTGGCCGGTAGAGGGCACTAGTGTCTATAAAACCGTGTTAAGTGTGGCTTCTGGCCGGCAGAGGGCGCTAGTGTCTGTAAATTCGTGTCAAGTTTGGCGTCTGGCCGGCAGAGGGCGCTAGTGTCTATAAAACCGTGTTAAGTGTGGCTTCTGGCCGGCAGGTGGCGCTAGTGTCTGTGAATTCGTGCAAGTTTGGCGCCTGGCCGGCAGAGGGCGCTAGTGTCTATAAAACCGTGTTAAGTGTGGCTTCTGGCCGGCAGGTGGCGCTAGTGTCTGTAAATTCGTGTCAAGTTTGGCGTCTGGCCGGCAGAGGGCGCTAGTGTCTATAAAACCGTGTTTAGTTTGTCTTCTGGCCGGCAGAGGGCGCTAGTGTCTGTAAATTCGTGTCAAGTTTGGCGTCTGGCTGGCAGAGGGCGCTAGTGTCTATAAAACCGTGTTTAGTTTGTCTTCTGGCCGGCAGGTGGCGCTAGTGTGTATAAAACCGTGTTAAGCGTGGCTTCAGGCCGGCAGAGGGCGCTAGTGTCTATAAAACCGTGTTTAGTTTGTCTTCTTGCCGGCAGGTGGCGCTAGTGTCTATAAAACCGTGTTTAGTTTTTCTTCTGGCCGGTAGGATATAAGAACTTGTCGAGGTGTAACATATAAAAGTTGTATGAAATAGTAATAACATCGAAAAAAAAAACCGTGTCAAGTTTGGCGCCTGGCCGGCAGAGGGCGCTAGTGTCTATAAAACCGTGTTAAGTGTGGCTTCTGGCCGGCAGGTGGCGCTAGTGTCTATAAAACCGTGTTTAGTTTGTCTTCTGGCCGGCAGAGGGCGCTAGTGTCTATAAAACCGTGTTAAGTGTGGCTTCTGGCCGGCAGGTGGCGCTAGTGTCTGTGAATTCGTGCAAGTTTGGCGCCTGGCCGGCAGAGGGCGCTAGTGTCTATAAAACCGTGTTTAGTTTGTCTTCTGGCCGGCAGAGGGCGCTAGTGTCTGTAAATTCGTGTCAAGTTTGGCGTCTGGCCGGCAGAGGGCGCTAGTGTCTATAAAACCGTGTTTAGTTTGTCTTCTGGCCGGCAGAGGGCGCTAGTGTCTGTAAATTCGTGTCAAGTTTGGCGTCTGGCTGGCAGAGGGCGCTAGTGTCTATAAAACCGTGTTTAGTTTGTCTTCTGGCCGGCAGGTGGCGCTAGTGTGTATAAAACCGTGTTAAGCGTGGCTTCAGGCCGGCAGAGGGCGCTAGTGTCTATAAAACCGTGTTTAGTTTGTCTTCTTGCCGGCAGGTGGCGCTAGTGTCTATAAAACCGTGTTTAGTTTTTCTTCTGGCCGGTAGGATATAAGAACTTGTCGAGGTGTAACATATAAAAGTTGTATGAAATAGTAATAACATCGAAAAAAAAAAACCGTGTCAAGTTTGGCGCCTGGCCGGCAGAGGGCGCTAGTGTCTATAAAACCGTGTTAAGTGTGGCTTCTGGCCGGCAGGTGGCGCTAGTGTCTGTAAATTCGTGTCAAGTTTGGCGTCTGGCCGGTAGAGGGCACTAGTGTCTATAAAACCGTGTTAAGTGTGGCTTCTGGCCGGCAGAGGGCGCTAGTGTCTGTAAATTCGTGTCAAGTTTGGCGCCTGGCCGGCAGAGGGCGCTAGTGTCTATGAAACCGTGTTAAGTGTGGCTTCTGGCCGGCAGGTGGCGCTAGTGTCTATAAAACCGTGTTTAGTTTGTCTTCTGGCCGGCAGAGGGCGCTAGTGTCTATAAAACCGTGTTAAGTGTGGCTTCTGGCCGGCAGGTGGCGCTAGTGTCTGTGAATTCGTGCAAGTTTGGCGCCTGGCCGGCAGAGGGCGCTAGTGTCTATAAAACCGTGTTAAGTGTGGCTTCTGGCCGGCAGGTGGCGCTAGTGTCTGTAAATTCGTGTCAAGTTTGGAGTCTGGCCGGCAGAGGGCGCTAGTGTCTATAAAACCGTGTTTAGTTTGTCTTCTGGCCGGCAGAGGGCGCTAGTGTCTGTAAATTCGTGTCAAGTTTGGCGTCTGGCTGGCAGAGGGCGCTAGTGTCTATAAAACCGTGTTTAGTTTGTCTTCTGGCCGGCAGGTGGCGCTAGTGTGTATAAAACCGTGTTAAGCGTGGCTTCAGGCCGGCAGAGGGCGCTAGTGTCTATAAAACCGTGTTTAGTTTGTCTTCTTGCCGGCAGGTGGCGCTAGTGTCTATAAAACCGTGTTTAGTTTTTCTTCTGGCCGGTAGGATATAAGAACTTGTCGAGGTGTAACATATAAAAGTTGTATGAAATAGTAATAACATCGAAAAAAAAAAACCGTGTCAAGTTTGGCGCCTGGCCGGCAGAGGGCGCTAGTGTCTATAAAACCGTGTTAAGTGTGGCTTCTGGCCGGCAGGTGGCGCTAGTGTCTGTAAATTCGTGTCAAGTTTGGCGTCTGGCCGGTAGAGGGCACTAGTGTCTATAAAACCGTGTTAAGTGTGGCTTCTGGCCGGCAGAGGGCGCTAGTGTCTGTAAATTCGTGTCAAGTTTGGCGTCTGGCCGGCAGAGGGCGCTAGTGTCTATAAAACCGTGTTAAGTGTGGCTTCTGGCCGGCAGGTGGCGCTAGTGTCTGTGAATTCGTGCAAGTTTGGCGCCTGGCCGGCAGAGGGCGCTAGTGTCTATAAAACCGTGTTAAGTGTGGCTTCTGGCCGGCAGGTGGCGCTAGTGTCTGTAAATTCGTGTCAAGTTTGGCGTCTGGCCGGCAGAGGGCGCTAGTGTCTATAAAACCGTGTTTAGTTTGTCTTCTGGCCGGCAGAGGGCGCTAGTGTCTGTAAATTCGTGTCAAGTTTGGCGTCTGGCTGGCAGAGGGCGCTAGTGTCTATAAAACCGTGTTTAGTTTGTCTTCTGGCCGGCAGGTGGCGCTAGTGTGTATAAAACCGTGTTAAGCGTGGCTTCAGGCCGGCAGAGGGCGCTAGTGTCTATAAAACCGTGTTTAGTTTGTCTTCTTGCCGGCAGGTGGCGCTAGTGTCTATAAAACCGTGTTTAGTTTTTCTTCTGGCCGGTAGGATATAAGAACTTGTCGAGGTGTAACATATAAAAGTTGTATGAAATAGTAATAACATCGAAAAAAAAAACCGTGTCAAGTTTGGCGCCTGGCCGGCAGAGGGCGCTAGTGTCTATAAAACCGTGTTAAGTGTGGCTTCTGGCCGGCAGGTGGCGCTAGTGTCTATAAAACCGTGTTTAGTTTGTCTTCTGGCCGGCAGAGGGCGCTAGTGTCTATAAAACCGTGTTAAGTGTGGCTTCTGGCCGGCAGGTGGCGCTAGTGTCTGTGAATTCGTGCAAGTTTGGCGCCTGGCCGGCAGAGGGCGCTAGTGTCTATAAAACCGTGTTTAGTTTGTCTTCTGGCCGGCAGAGGGCGCTAGTGTCTGTAAATTCGTGTCAAGTTTGGCGTCTGGCCGGCAGAGGGCGCTAGTGTCTATAAAACCGTGTTTAGTTTGTCTTCTGGCCGGCAGAGGGCGCTAGTGTCTGTAAATTCGTGTCAAGTTTGGCGTCTGGCTGGCAGAGGGCGCTAGTGTCTATAAAACCGTGTTTAGTTTGTCTTCTGGCCGGCAGGTGGCGCTAGTGTGTATAAAACCGTGTTAAGCGTGGCTTCAGGCCGGCAGAGGGCGCTAGTGTCTATAAAACCGTGTTTAGTTTGTCTTCTTGCCGGCAGGTGGCGCTAGTGTCTATAAAACCGTGTTTAGTTTTTCTTCTGGCCGGTAGGATATAAGAACTTGTCGAGGTGTAACATATAAAAGTTGTATGAAATAGTAATAACATCGAAAAAAAAAAACCGTGTCAAGTTTGGCGCCTGGCCGGCAGAGGGCGCTAGTGTCTATAAAACCGTGTTAAGTGTGGCTTCTGGCCGGCAGGTGGCGCTAGTGTCTATAAAACCGTGTTTAGTTTGTCTTCTGGCCGGCAGAGGGCGCTAGTGTCTATAAAACCGTGTTAAGTGTGGCTTCTGGCCGGCAGGTGGCGCTAGTGTCTGTGAATTCGTGCAAGTTTGGCGCCTGGCCGGCAGAGGGCGCTAGTGTCTATAAAACCGTGTTAAGTGTGGCTTCTGGCCGGCAGGTGGCGCTAGTGTCTGTAAATTCGTGTCAAGTTTGGCGTCTGGCCGGCAGAGGGCGCTAGTGTCTATAGAACCGTGTTTAGTTTGTCTTCTGGCCGGCAGAGGGCGCTAGTGTCTGTAAATTCGTGTCAAGTTTGGCGTCTGGCTGGCAGAGGGCGCTAGTGTCTATAAAACCGTGTTTAGTTTGTCTTCTGGCCGGCAGGTGGCGCTAGTGTGTATAAAACCGTGTTAAGCGTGGCTTCAGGCCGGCAGAGGGCGCTAGTGTCTATAAAACCGTGTTTAGTTTGTCTTCTTGCCGGCAGGTGGCGCTAGTGTCTATAAAACCGTGTTTAGTTTTTCTTCTGGCCGGTAGGATATAAGAACTTGTCGAGGTGTAACATATAAAAGTTGTATGAAATAGTAATAACATCGAAAAAAAAAAACCGTGTCAAGTTTGGCGCCTGGCCGGCAGAGGGCGCTAGTGTCTATAAAACCGTGTTAAGTGTGGCTTCTGGCCGGCAGGTGGCGCTAGTGTCTGTAAATTCGTGTCAAGTTTGGCGTCTGGCCGGTAGAGGGCACTAGTGTCTATAAAACCGTGTTAAGTGTGGCTTCTGGCCGGCAGAGGGCGCTAGTGTCTGTAAATTCGTGTCAAGTTTGGCGCCTGGCCGGCAGAGGGCGCTAGTGTCTATAAAACCGTGTTAAGTGTGGCTTCTGGCCGGCAGGTGGCGCTAGTGTCTGTAAATTCGTGTCAAGTTTGGCGCCTGGCCGGCAGAGGGCGCTAGTGTCTATAAAACCGTGTTTAGTTTGTCTTCTGGCCGGCAGAGGGCGCTAGTGTCTATAAAACCGTGTTAAGTGTGGCTTCTGGCCGGCAGGTGGCGCTAGTGTCTGTGAATTCGTGCAAGTTTGGCGTCTGGCCGGTAGAGGGCACTAGTGTCTATAAAACCGTGTTAAGTGTGGCTTCTGGCCGGCAGAGGGCGCTAGTGTCTGTAAATTCGTGTCAAGTTTGGCGCCTGGCCGGCAGAGGGCGCTAGTGTCTATAAAACCGTGTTAAGTGTGGCTTCTGGCCGGCAGGTGGCGCTAGTGTCTGTAAATTCGTGTCAAGTTTGGCGCCTGGCCGGCAGAGGGCGCTAGTGTCTATAAAACCGTGTTTAGTTTGTCTTCTGGCCGGCAGAGGGCGCTAGTGTCTATAAAACCGTGTTAAGTGTGGCTTCTGGCCGGCAGGTGGCGCTAGTGTCTATAAAACCGTGTTTAGTTTGTCTTCTGGCCGGCAGAGGGCGCTAGTGTCTATAAAACCGTGTTAAGTGTGGCTTCTGGCCGGCAGGTGGCGCTAGTGTCTGTGAATTCGTGCAAGTTTGGCGCCTGGCCGGCAGAGGGCGCTAGTGTCTATAAAACCGTGTTAAGTGTGGCTTCTGGCCGGCAGGTGGCGCTAGTGTCTGTAAATTCGTGTCAAGTTTGGCGTCTGGCCGGCAGAGGGCGCTAGTGTCTATAAAACCGTGTTTAGTTTGTCTTCTGGCCGGCAGAGGGCGCTAGTGTCTGTAAATTCGTGTCAAGTTTGGCGTCTGGCTGGCAGAGGGCGCTAGTGTCTATAAAACCGTGTTTAGTTTGTCTTCTGGCCGGCAGGTGGCGCTAGTGTGTATAAAACCGTGTTAAGCGTGGCTTCAGGCCGGCAGAGGGCGCTAGTGTCTATAAAACCGTGTTTAGTTTGTCTTCTTGCCGGCAGGTGGCGCTAGTGTCTATAAAACCGTGTTTAGTTTTTCTTCTGGCCGGTAGGATATAAGAACTTGTCGAGGTGTAACATATAAAAGTTGTATGAAATAGTAATAACATCGAAAAAAAAAAACCGTGTCAAGTTTGGCGTCTGGCCGGCAGAGGGCGCTAGTGTCTATAAAACCGTGTTAAGTGTGGCTTCTGGCCGGCAGGTGGCGCTAGTGTCTGTAAATTCGTGTCAAGTTTGGCGTCTGGCCGGTAGAGGGCACTAGTGTCTATAAAACCGTGTTAAGTGTGGCTTCTGGCCGGCAGAGGGCGCTAGTGTCTGTAAATTCGTGTCAAGTTTGGCGTCTGGCCGGCAGAGGGCGCTAGTGTCTATAAAACCGTGTTAAGTGTGGCTTCTGGCCGGCAGGTGGCGCTAGTGTCTGTAAATTCGTGTCAAGTTTGGCGCCTGGCCGGCAGAGGGCGCTAGTGTCTATAAAACCGTGTTTAGTTTGTCTTCTGGCCGGCAGAGGGCGCTAGTGTCTATAAAACCGTGTTAAGTGTGGCTTCTGGCCGGCAGGTGGCGCTAGTGTCTATAAAACCGTGTTAAGTGTGGCTTCTGGCCGGCAGGTGGCGCTAGTGTCTGTAAATTCGTGTCAAGTTTGGAGTCTGGCCGGCAGAGGGCGCTAGTGTCTATAAAACCGTGTTTAGTTTGTCTTCTGGCCGGCAGAGGGCGCTAGTGTCTGTAAATTCGTGTCAAGTTTGGCGTCTGGCTGGCAGAGGGCGCTAGTGTCTATAAAACCGTGTTTAGTTTGTCTTCTGGCCGGCAGGTGGCGCTAGTGTGTATAAAACCGTGTTAAGCGTGGCTTCAGGCCGGCAGAGGGCGCTAGTGTCTATAAAACCGTGTTTAGTTTGTCTTCTTGCCGGCAGGTGGCGCTAGTGTCTATAAAACCGTGTTTAGTTTTTCTTCTGGCCGGTAGGATATAAGAACTTGTCGAGGTGTAACATATAAAAGTTGTATGAAATAGTAATAACATCGAAAAAAAAAAACCGTGTCAAGTTTGGCGCCTGGCCGGCAGAGGGCGCTAGTGTCTATAAAACCGTGTTAAGTGTGGCTTCTGGCCGGCAGGTGGCGCTAGTGTCTGTAAATTCGTGTCAAGTTTGGCGTCTGGCCGGTAGAGGGCACTAGTGTCTATAAAACCGTGTTAAGTGTGGCTTCTGGCCGGCAGAGGGCGCTAGTGTCTGTAAATTCGTGTCAAGTTTGGCGTCTGGCCGGCAGAGGGCGCTAGTGTCTATAAAACCGTGTTAAGTGTGGCTTCTGGCCGGCAGGTGGCGCTAGTGTCTGTGAATTCGTGCAAGTTTGGCGCCTGGCCGGCAATGGGCGCTAGTGTCTATAAAACCGTGTTAAGTGTGGCTTCTGGCCGGCAGGTGGCGCTAGTGTCTGTAAATTCGTGTCAAGTTTGGCGTCTGGCCGGCAGAGGGCGCTAGTGTCTATAAAACCGTGTTTAGTTTGTCTTCTGGCCGGCAGAGGGCGCTAGTGTCTGTAAATTCGTGTCAAGTTTGGCGTCTGGCTGGCAGAGGGCGCTAGTGTCTATAAAACCGTGTTTAGTTTGTCTTCTGGCCGGCAGGTGGCGCTAGTGTGTATAAAACCGTGTTAAGCGTGGCTTCAGGCCGGCAGAGGGCGCTAGTGTCTATAAAACCGTGTTTAGTTTGTCTTCTTGCCGGCAGGTGGCGCTAGTGTCTATAAAACCGTGTTTAGTTTTTCTTCTGGCCGGTAGGATATAAGAACTTGTCGAGGTGTAACATATAAAAGTTGTATGAAATAGTAATAACATCGAAAAAAAAAACCGTGTCAAGTTTGGCGCCTGGCCGGCAGAGGGCGCTAGTGTCTATAAAACCGTGTTAAGTGTGGCTTCTGGCCGGCAGGTGGCGCTAGTGTCTATAAAACCGTGTTTAGTTTGTCTTCTGGCCGGCAGAGGGCGCTAGTGTCTATAAAACCGTGTTAAGTGTGGCTTCTGGCCGGCAGGTGGCGCTAGTGTCTGTGAATTCGTGCAAGTTTGGCGCCTGGCCGGCAGAGGGCGCTAGTGTCTATAAAACCGTGTTTAGTTTGTCTTCTGGCCGGCAGAGGGCGCTAGTGTCTGTAAATTCGTGTCAAGTTTGGCGTCTGGCCGGCAGAGGGCGCTAGTGTCTATAAAACCGTGTTTAGTTTGTCTTCTGGCCGGCAGAGGGCGCTAGTGTCTGTAAATTCGTGTCAAGTTTGGCGTCTGGCTGGCAGAGGGCGCTAGTGTCTATAAAACCGTGTTTAGTTTGTCTTCTGGCCGGCAGGTGGCGCTAGTGTGTATAAAACCGTGTTAAGCGTGGCTTCAGGCCGGCAGAGGGCGCTAGTGTCTATAAAACCGTGTTTAGTTTGTCTTCTTGCCGGCAGGTGGCGCTAGTGTCTATAAAACCGTGTTTAGTTTTTCTTCTGGCCGGTAGGATATAAGAACTTGTCGAGGTGTAACATATAAAAGTTGTATGAAATAGTAATAACATCGAAAAAAAAAAACCGTGTCAAGTTTGGCGCCTGGCCGGCAGAGGGCGCTAGTGTCTATAAAACCGTGTTAAGTGTGGCTTCTGGCCGGCAGGTGGCGCTAGTGTCTATAAAACCGTGTTTAGTTTGTCTTCTGGCCGGCAGAGGGCGCTAGTGTCTATAAAACCGTGTTAAGTGTGGCTTCTGGCCGGCAGGTGGCGCTAGTGTCTGTGAATTCGTGCAAGTTTGGCGCCTGGCCGGCAGAGGGCGCTAGTGTCTATAAAACCGTGTTAAGTGTGGCTTCTGGCCGGCAGGTGGCGCTAGTGTCTGTAAATTCGTGTCAAGTTTGGCGTCTGGCCGGCAGAGGGCGCTAGTGTCTATAAAACCGTGTTTAGTTTGTCTTCTGGCCGGCAGAGGGCGCTAGTGTCTGTAAATTCGTGTCAAGTTTGGCGTCTGGCTGGCAGAGGGCGCTAGTGTCTATAAAACCGTGTTTAGTTTGTCTTCTGGCCGGCAGGTGGCGCTAGTGTGTATAAAACCGTGTTAAGCGTGGCTTCAGGCCGGCAGAGGGCGCTAGTGTCTATAAAACCGTGTTTAGTTTGTCTTCTTGCCGGCAGGTGGCGCTAGTGTCTATAAAACCGTGTTTAGTTTTTCTTCTGGCCGGTAGGATATAAGAACTTGTCGAGGTGTAACATATAAAAGTTGTATGAAATAGTAATAACATCGAAAAAAAAAAACCGTGTCAAGTTTGGCGCCTGGCCGGCAGAGGGCGCTAGTGTCTATAAAACCGTGTTAAGTGTGGCTTCTGGCCGGCAGGTGGCGCTAGTGTCTGTAAATTCGTGTCAAGTTTGGCGTCTGGCCGGTAGAGGGCACTAGTGTCTATAAAACCGTGTTAAGTGTGGCTTCTGGCCGGCAGAGGGCGCTAGTGTCTGTAAATTCGTGTCAAGTTTGGCGCCTGGCCGGCAGAGGGCGCTAGTGTCTATAAAACCGTGTTAAGTGTGGCTTCTGGCCGGCAGGTGGCGCTAGTGTCTGTAAATTCGTGTCAAGTTTGGCGCCTGGCCGGCAGAGGGCGCTAGTGTCTATAAAACCGTGTTTAGTTTGTCTTCTGGCCGGCAGAGGGCGCTAGTGTCTATAAAACCGTGTTAAGTGTGGCTTCTGGCCGGCAGGTGGCGCTAGTGTCTGTGAATTCGTGCAAGTTTGGCGTCTGGCCGGTAGAGGGCACTAGTGTCTATAAAACCGTGTTAAGTGTGGCTTCTGGCCGGCAGAGGGCGCTAGTGTCTGTAAATTCGTGTCAAGTTTGGCGCCTGGCCGGCAGAGGGCGCTAGTGTCTATAAAACCGTGTTAAGTGTGGCTTCTGGCCGGCAGGTGGCGCTAGTGTCTGTAAATTCGTGTCAAGTTTGGCGCCTGGCCGGCAGAGGGCGCTAGTGTCTATAAAACCGTGTTTAGTTTGTCTTCTGGCCGGCAGAGGGCGCTAGTGTCTATAAAACCGTGTTAAGTGTGGCTTCTGGCCGGCAGGTGGCGCTAGTGTCTATAAAACCGTGTTTAGTTTGTCTTCTGGCCGGCAGGTGGCGCTAGTGTGTATAAAACCGTGTTAAGCGTGGCTTCAGGCCGGCAGAGGGCGCTAGTGTCTATAAAACCGTGTTTAGTTTGTCTTCTTGCCGGCAGGTGGCGCTAGTGTCTATAAAACCGTGTTTAGTTTTTCTTCTGGCCGGTAGGATATAAGAACTTGTCGAGGTGTAACATATAAAAGTTGTATGAAATAGTAATAACATCGAAAAAAAAAAACCGTGTCAAGTTTGGCGTCTGGCCGGCAGAGGGCGCTAGTGTCTATAAAACCGTGTTAAGTGTGGCTTCTGGCCGGCAGGTGGCGCTAGTGTCTGTAAATTCGTGTCAAGTTTGGCGTCTGGCCGGTAGAGGGCACTAGTGTCTATAAAACCGTGTTAAGTGTGGCTTCTGGCCGGCAGAGGGCGCTAGTGTCTGTAAATTCGTGTCAAGTTTGGCGTCTGGCCGGCAGAGGGCGCTAGTGTCTATAAAACCGTGTTAAGTGTGGCTTCTGGCCGGCAGGTGGCGCTAGTGTCTGTAAATTCGTGTCAAGTTTGGCGCCTGGCCGGCAGAGGGCGCTAGTGTCTATAAAACCGTGTTTAGTTTGTCTTCTGGCCGGCAGAGGGCGCTAGTGTCTATAAAACCGTGTTAAGTGTGGCTTCTGGCCGGCAGGTGGCGCTAGTGTCTGTAAATTCGTGTCAAGTTTGGCGTCTGGCCGGCAGAGGGCGCTAGTGTCTATAAAACCGTGTTTAGTTTGTCTTCTGGCCGGCAGAGGGCGCTAGTGTCTGTAAATTCGTGTCAAGTTTGGCGTCTGGCTGGCAGAGGGCGCTAGTGTCTATAAAACCGTGTTTAGTTTGTCTTCTGGCCGGCAGGTGGCGCTAGTGTGTATAAAACCGTGTTAAGCGTGGCTTCAGGCCGGCAGAGGGCGCTAGTGTCTATAAAACCGTGTTTAGTTTGTCTTCTTGCCGGCAGGTGGCGCTAGTGTCTATAAAACCGTGTTTAGTTTTTCTTCTGGCCGGTAGGATATAAGAACTTGTCGAGGTGTAACATATAAAAGTTGTATGAAATAGTAATAACATCGAAAAAAAAAACCGTGTCAAGTTTGGCGCCTGGCCGGCAGAGGGCGCTAGTGTCTATAAAACCGTGTTAAGTGTGGCTTCTGGCCGGCAGGTGGCGCTAGTGTCTGTAAATTCGTGTCAAGTTTGGCGTCTGGCCGGTAGAGGGCACTAGTGTCTATAAAACCGTGTTAAGTGTGGCTTCTGGCCGGCAGAGGGCGCTAGTGTCTGTAAATTCGTGTCAAGTTTGGCGCCTGGCCGGCAGAGGGCGCTAGTGTCTATAAAACCGTGTTAAGTGTGGCTTCTGGCCGGCAGGTGGCGCTAGTGTCTGTAAATTCGTGTCAAGTTTGGCGCCTGGCCGGCAGAGGGCGCTAGTGTCTATAAAACCGTGTTTAGTTTGTCTTCTGGCCGGCAGAGGGCGCTAGTGTCTATAAAACCGTGTTAAGTGTGGCTTCTGGCCGGCAGGTGGCGCTAGTGTCTGTGAATTCGTGCAAGTTTGGCGTCTGGCCGGTAGAGGGCACTAGTGTCTATAAAACCGTGTTAAGTGTGGCTTCTGGCCGGCAGAGGGCGCTAGTGTCTGTAAATTCGTGTCAAGTTTGGCGCCTGGCCGGCAGAGGGCGCTAGTGTCTATAAAACCGTGTTAAGTGTGGCTTCTGGCCGGCAGGTGGCGCTAGTGTCTGTAAATTCGTGTCAAGTTTGGCGCCTGGCCGGCAGAGGGCGCTAGTGTCTATAAAACCGTGTTAAGTGTGGCTTCTGGCCGGCAGGTGGCGCTAGTGTCTGTAAATTCGTGTCAAGTTTGGCGCCTGGCCGGCAGAGGGCGCTAGTGTCTATAAAACCGTGTTTAGTTTGTCTTCTGGCCGGCAGAGGGCGCTAGTGTCTATAAAACCGTGTTAAGTGTGGCTTCTGGCCGGCAGGTGGCGCTAGTGTCTGTAAATTCGTGTCAAGTTTGGCGTCTGGCCGGCAGAGGGCGCTAGTGTCTATAAAACCGTGTTTAGTTTGTCTTCTGGCCGGCAGAGGGCGCTAGTGTCTGTAAATTCGTGTCAAGTTTGGCGTCTGGCTGGCAGAGGGCGCTAGTGTCTATAAAACCGTGTTTAGTTTGTCTTCTGGCCGGCAGGTGGCGCTAGTGTGTATAAAACCGTGTTAAGCGTGGCTTCAGGCCGGCAGAGGGCGCTAGTGTCTATAAAACCGTGTTTAGTTTGTCTTCTTGCCGGCAGGTGGCGCTAGTGTCTATAAAACCGTGTTTAGTTTTTCTTCTGGCCGGTAGGATATAAGAACTTGTCGAGGTGTAACATATAAAAGTTGTATGAAATAGTAATAACATCGAAAAAAAAAAACCGTGTCAAGTTTGGCGTCTGGCCGGCAGAGGGCGCTAGTGTCTATAAAACCGTGTTAAGTGTGGCTTCTGGCCGGCAGGTGGCGCTAGTGTCTGTAAATTCGTGTCAAGTTTGGCGTCTGGCCGGTAGAGGGCACTAGTGTCTATAAAACCGTGTTAAGTGTGGCTTCTGGCCGGCAGAGGGCGCTAGTGTCTGTAAATTCGTGTCAAGTTTGGCGTCTGGCCGGCAGAGGGCGCTAGTGTCTATAAAACCGTGTTAAGTGTGGCTTCTGGCCGGCAGGTGGCGCTAGTGTCTGTAAATTCGTGTCAAGTTTGGCGCCTGGCCGGCAGAGGGCGCTAGTGTCTATAAAACCGTGTTTAGTTTGTCTTCTGGCCGGCAGAGGGCGCTAGTGTCTATAAAACCGTGTTAAGTGTGGCTTCTGGCCGGCAGGTGGCGCTAGTGTCTATAAAACCGTGTTAAGTGTGGCTTCTGGCCGGCAGGTGGCGCTAGTGTCTGTAAATTCGTGTCAAGTTTGGAGTCTGGCCGGCAGAGGGCGCTAGTGTCTATAAAACCGTGTTTAGTTTGTCTTCTGGCCGGCAGAGGGCGCTAGTGTCTGTAAATTCGTGTCAAGTTTGGCGTCTGGCTGGCAGAGGGCGCTAGTGTCTATAAAACCGTGTTTAGTTTGTCTTCTGGCCGGCAGGTGGCGCTAGTGTGTATAAAACCGTGTTAAGCGTGGCTTCAGGCCGGCAGAGGGCGCTAGTGTCTATAAAACCGTGTTTAGTTTGTCTTCTTGCCGGCAGGTGGCGCTAGTGTCTATAAAACCGTGTTTAGTTTTTCTTCTGGCCGGTAGGATATAAGAACTTGTCGAGGTGTAACATATAAAAGTTGTATGAAATAGTAATAACATCGAAAAAAAAAAACCGTGTCAAGTTTGGCGCCTGGCCGGCAGAGGGCGCTAGTGTCTATAAAACCGTGTTAAGTGTGGCTTCTGGCCGGCAGGTGGCGCTAGTGTCTGTAAATTCGTGTCAAGTTTGGCGTCTGGCCGGTAGAGGGCACTAGTGTCTATAAAACCGTGTTAAGTGTGGCTTCTGGCCGGCAGAGGGCGCTAGTGTCTGTAAATTCGTGTCAAGTTTGGCGTCTGGCCGGCAGAGGGCGCTAGTGTCTATAAAACCGTGTTAAGTGTGGCTTCTGGCCGGCAGGTGGCGCTAGTGTCTGTGAATTCGTGCAAGTTTGGCGCCTGGCCGGCAGAGGGCGCTAGTGTCTATAAAACCGTGTTAAGTGTGGCTTCTGGCCGGCAGGTGGCGCTAGTGTCTGTAAATTCGTGTCAAGTTTGGCGTCTGGCCGGCAGAGGGCGCTAGTGTCTATAAAACCGTGTTTAGTTTGTCTTCTGGCCGGCAGAGGGCGCTAGTGTCTGTAAATTCGTGTCAAGTTTGGCGTCTGGCTGGCAGAGGGCGCTAGTGTCTATAAAACCGTGTTTAGTTTGTCTTCTGGCCGGCAGGTGGCGCTAGTGTGTATAAAACCGTGTTAAGCGTGGCTTCAGGCCGGCAGAGGGCGCTAGTGTCTATAAAACCGTGTTTAGTTTGTCTTCTTGCCGGCAGGTGGCGCTAGTGTCTATAAAACCGTGTTTAGTTTTTCTTCTGGCCGGTAGGATATAAGAACTTGTCGAGGTGTAACATATAAAAGTTGTATGAAATAGTAATAACATCGAAAAAAAAAACCGTGTCAAGTTTGGCGCCTGGCCGGCAGAGGGCGCTAGTGTCTATAAAACCGTGTTAAGTGTGGCTTCTGGCCGGCAGGTGGCGCTAGTGTCTATAAAACCGTGTTTAGTTTGTCTTCTGGCCGGCAGAGGGCGCTAGTGTCTATAAAACCGTGTTAAGTGTGGCTTCTGGCCGGCAGGTGGCGCTAGTGTCTGTGAATTCGTGCAAGTTTGGCGCCTGGCCGGCAGAGGGCGCTAGTGTCTATAAAACCGTGTTTAGTTTGTCTTCTGGCCGGCAGAGGGCGCTAGTGTCTGTAAATTCGTGTCAAGTTTGGCGTCTGGCCGGCAGAGGGCGCTAGTGTCTATAAAACCGTGTTTAGTTTGTCTTCTGGCCGGCAGAGGGCGCTAGTGTCTGTAAATTCGTGTCAAGTTTGGCGTCTGGCTGGCAGAGGGCGCTAGTGTCTATAAAACCGTGTTTAGTTTGTCTTCTGGCCGGCAGGTGGCGCTAGTGTGTATAAAACCGTGTTAAGCGTGGCTTCAGGCCGGCAGAGGGCGCTAGTGTCTATAAAACCGTGTTTAGTTTGTCTTCTTGCCGGCAGGTGGCGCTAGTGTCTATAAAACCGTGTTTAGTTTTTCTTCTGGCCGGTAGGATATAAGAACTTGTCGAGGTGTAACATATAAAAGTTGTATGAAATAGTAATAACATCGAAAAAAAAAAACCGTGTCAAGTTTGGCGCCTGGCCGGCAGAGGGCGCTAGTGTCTATAAAACCGTGTTAAGTGTGGCTTCTGGCCGGCAGGTGGCGCTAGTGTCTATAAAACCGTGTTTAGTTTGTCTTCTGGCCGGCAGAGGGCGCTAGTGTCTATAAAACCGTGTTAAGTGTGGCTTCTGGCCGGCAGGTGGCGCTAGTGTCTGTGAATTCGTGCAAGTTTGGCGCCTGGCCGGCAGAGGGCGCTAGTGTCTATAAAACCGTGTTAAGTGTGGCTTCTGGCCGGCAGGTGGCGCTAGTGTCTGTAAATTCGTGTCAAGTTTGGCGTCTGGCCGGCAGAGGGCGCTAGTGTCTATAAAACCGTGTTTAGTTTGTCTTCTGGCCGGCAGAGGGCGCTAGTGTCTGTAAATTCGTGTCAAGTTTGGCGTCTGGCTGGCAGAGGGCGCTAGTGTCTATAAAACCGTGTTTAGTTTGTCTTCTGGCCGGCAGGTGGCGCTAGTGTGTATAAAACCGTGTTAAGCGTGGCTTCAGGCCGGCAGAGGGCGCTAGTGTCTATAAAACCGTGTTTAGTTTGTCTTCTTGCCGGCAGGTGGCGCTAGTGTCTATAAAACCGTGTTTAGTTTTTCTTCTGGCCGGTAGGATATAAGAACTTGTCGAGGTGTAACATATAAAAGTTGTATGAAATAGTAATAACATCGAAAAAAAAAAACCGTGTCAAGTTTGGCGCCTGGCCGGCAGAGGGCGCTAGTGTCTATAAAACCGTGTTAAGTGTGGCTTCTGGCCGGCAGGTGGCGCTAGTGTCTGTAAATTCGTGTCAAGTTTGGCGTCTGGCCGGTAGAGGGCACTAGTGTCTATAAAACCGTGTTAAGTGTGGCTTCTGGCCGGCAGAGGGCGCTAGTGTCTGTAAATTCGTGTCAAGTTTGGCGCCTGGCCGGCAGAGGGCGCTAGTGTCTATAAAACCGTGTTAAGTGTGGCTTCTGGCCGGCAGGTGGCGCTAGTGTCTGTAAATTCGTGTCAAGTTTGGCGCCTGGCCGGCAGAGGGCGCTAGTGTCTATAAAACCGTGTTTAGTTTGTCTTCTGGCCGGCAGAGGGCGCTAGTGTCTATAAAACCGTGTTAAGTGTGGCTTCTGGCCGGCAGGTGGCGCTAGTGTCTGTGAATTCGTGCAAGTTTGGCGTCTGGCCGGTAGAGGGCACTAGTGTCTATAAAACCGTGTTAAGTGTGGCTTCTGGCCGGCAGAGGGCGCTAGTGTCTGTAAATTCGTGTCAAGTTTGGCGCCTGGCCGGCAGAGGGCGCTAGTGTCTATAAAACCGTGTTAAGTGTGGCTTCTGGCCGGCAGGTGGCGCTAGTGTCTGTAAATTCGTGTCAAGTTTGGCGCCTGGCCGGCAGAGGGCGCTAGTGTCTATAAAACCGTGTTTAGTTTGTCTTCTGGCCGGCAGAGGGCGCTAGTGTCTATAAAACCGTGTTAAGTGTGGCTTCTGGCCGGCAGGTGGCGCTAGTGTCTATAAAACCGTGTTTAGTTTGTCTTCTGGCCGGCAGGTGGCGCTAGTGTGTATAAAACCGTGTTAAGCGTGGCTTCAGGCCGGCAGAGGGCGCTAGTGTCTATAAAACCGTGTTTAGTTTGTCTTCTTGCCGGCAGGTGGCGCTAGTGTCTATAAAACCGTGTTTAGTTTTTCTTCTGGCCGGTAGGATATAAGAACTTGTCGAGGTGTAACATATAAAAGTTGTATGAAATAGTAATAACATCGAAAAAAAAAAACCGTGTCAAGTTTGGCGTCTGGCCGGCAGAGGGCGCTAGTGTCTATAAAACCGTGTTAAGTGTGGCTTCTGGCCGGCAGGTGGCGCTAGTGTCTGTAAATTCGTGTCAAGTTTGGCGTCTGGCCGGTAGAGGGCACTAGTGTCTATAAAACCGTGTTAAGTGTGGCTTCTGGCCGGCAGAGGGCGCTAGTGTCTGTAAATTCGTGTCAAGTTTGGCGTCTGGCCGGCAGAGGGCGCTAGTGTCTATAAAACCGTGTTAAGTGTGGCTTCTGGCCGGCAGGTGGCGCTAGTGTCTGTAAATTCGTGTCAAGTTTGGCGCCTGGCCGGCAGAGGGCGCTAGTGTCTATAAAACCGTGTTTAGTTTGTCTTCTGGCCGGCAGAGGGCGCTAGTGTCTATAAAACCGTGTTAAGTGTGGCTTCTGGCCGGCAGGTGGCGCTAGTGTCTGTAAATTCGTGTCAAGTTTGGCGTCTGGCCGGCAGAGGGCGCTAGTGTCTATAAAACCGTGTTTAGTTTGTCTTCTGGCCGGCAGAGGGCGCTAGTGTCTGTAAATTCGTGTCAAGTTTGGCGTCTGGCTGGCAGAGGGCGCTAGTGTCTATAAAACCGTGTTTAGTTTGTCTTCTGGCCGGCAGGTGGCGCTAGTGTGTATAAAACCGTGTTAAGCGTGGCTTCAGGCCGGCAGAGGGCGCTAGTGTCTATAAAACCGTGTTTAGTTTGTCTTCTTGCCGGCAGGTGGCGCTAGTGTCTATAAAACCGTGTTTAGTTTTTCTTCTGGCCGGTAGGATATAAGAACTTGTCGAGGTGTAACATATAAAAGTTGTATGAAATAGTAATAACATCGAAAAAAAAAACCGTGTCAAGTTTGGCGCCTGGCCGGCAGAGGGCGCTAGTGTCTATAAAACCGTGTTAAGTGTGGCTTCTGGCCGGCAGGTGGCGCTAGTGTCTGTAAATTCGTGTCAAGTTTGGCGTCTGGCCGGTAGAGGGCACTAGTGTCTATAAAACCGTGTTAAGTGTGGCTTCTGGCCGGCAGAGGGCGCTAGTGTCTGTAAATTCGTGTCAAGTTTGGCGCCTGGCCGGCAGAGGGCGCTAGTGTCTATAAAACCGTGTTAAGTGTGGCTTCTGGCCGGCAGGTGGCGCTAGTGTCTGTAAATTCGTGTCAAGTTTGGCGCCTGGCCGGCAGAGGGCGCTAGTGTCTATAAAACCGTGTTTAGTTTGTCTTCTGGCCGGCAGAGGGCGCTAGTGTCTATAAAACCGTGTTAAGTGTGGCTTCTGGCCGGCAGGTGGCGCTAGTGTCTGTGAATTCGTGCAAGTTTGGCGTCTGGCCGGTAGAGGGCACTAGTGTCTATAAAACCGTGTTAAGTGTGGCTTCTGGCCGGCAGAGGGCGCTAGTGTCTGTAAATTCGTGTCAAGTTTGGCGCCTGGCCGGCAGAGGGCGCTAGTGTCTATAAAACCGTGTTAAGTGTGGCTTCTGGCCGGCAGGTGGCGCTAGTGTCTGTAAATTCGTGTCAAGTTTGGCGCCTGGCCGGCAGAGGGCG
>NW_026614255.1:145000-155000 GCF_026230105.1 Diorhabda sublineata
AACGCGAATGAATTTCCTCTTTCGACCTTTCGGGTTTCTCAGGTTTACCCCTGAACGGTTTCACGTACTCTTGAACTCTCTCTTCAAAGTGCTTTTCAACTTTCCCTCACGGTACTTGTTCGCTATCGGTCTCGTGGTCATATTTAGCCTTAGATGGAGTTTACCACCCACTTAGGGCTGCACTCTCAAGCAACCCGACTCTCAGGAGAGATCCTCACGCAATCGGCAACGGTCGCTACGGGCCTGGCACCCTCTATGGGCTGTGGCCCCGTTCAAGAAGGACTTGGACGCGCCGCACGATCTCGTGATAAACGGATCCTCCCTAACACCACATTTCCCGGTGGCCGATATCGACCACGGGATTCGGTGCTGGGCTTTTCCCTGTTCGCTCGCAGCTACTAAGGGAATCCTAGTTAGTTTCTTTTCCTCCGCTTAGTAATATGCTTAAATTCAGCGGGTAATCTCACCTGCTCTGAGGTCGATATATTATAATATATCTATAATATTTAAATACAATTCGCTAAAATATCACAAAAAAAAAAACGTGTGTTTAATCACATTATACGAAATATAACATTATTTGTTTTTATTTATAGAGGCGGCAGAGCAAGTTATACATATATATATATATATATATATATATATATATATATATATAAATTCATATATTTTGTCGATACAGTATAAATGATATAAAAAAAAACACTGGTCAGACGTCCAGTCTTCGAAACTTTATTATTTCTCTCGGACACGACGACCGCGTTATCATTTTAAATATATATAATATATACACTTATTTATCGACTATATATACGTAAATATAACTCTACCAAACAAATTTTATGTATTTCATATAAAAATACACACGATCAATTTATGGTAGTAATAGCGTCGTTGTGTTCAAAAATTGCGCAAATTTTTTCTATAAAAAATTTACGCTGCTTTTCGCATTTTAGGATGCCGCACAAAAAAAAAATACGCACAAGTTTATAGTATGTGCGTGTGTTTTCTTTTAGTGTGCGTTATTGTGTCTCACACATCCAACACGCTTAGTCATTTATTTTTCTATAATAAATTGAAAAATTTTAAATTCTAAGCAGTCTTTTAAATTGATACGACCCTCAGTCAGGAGTGGTCCGGGAACGAGTATCCGAGGACCGCAATGTGCGTTCGAAATGTCGATGTTCATGTGTCCTGCAGTTCACAAGTTGACGCGCAATTAGCTGCGTTCTTCATCGACCCACGAGCCAAGTGATTCACCGTTCAGGGTAATCATTTTATTATGTCGTTTTCTCATATTCTATTCGTCGTATTTTTAATATTTGATTATTAAATTAATAATAATATTATAATATTTTATACGCGTATAGAATTATCTAACGACATTTATATAATATATATATATATATATATATATATATATTATTTATTAAATGGTAATTATATATAAATTTTAGAGAAATTATAATATCGTACTTAAAAATATCCGATAAATTTTAACCGCTGCACATGTTTTATTACAAACGAGGCGCGCATAGACAGATATCTCGCACGATATATTCCTCTTAATTATTACAAGTTTTTTAATCTTGAAAGTTTTATACAAATTTCGACACGGTCGGGCGTAAATCTTCGAACACCTTCGAAATAATACGTGAAATATTATTTCTAAAACGAATTTTTATACATATCGAAAGAATCGACACGTGCTTAAAAGTTTCGTTTAGGTACCCGGATGAAGAAAATGTCTTATCATCTCACATAATCATCATCACATATAATATTGTCGAAATTTTTTTGTATTACCTTCGATCGATAAAAAACTTATGTAATAATAAAAAAACGAAATAAAATTTCTCCATAAAAATACAGAAGACAGACACACACGACGACAACAACAACAACAACAACAACAACAGACGACGTTTCAATAATCTATATATTTTTCGTTTATTATAATAACGATTCTTTATATTAGAACGTTTTTAGTTAACAAGAAATTTTGTTAATGATCGTTCTGTCAATCGTTAATATATATATATATATAATAATAAAAATATATTGTTACTACTATTGTGTCGTCATCGTCGTTCGTCGTCGTCGTCGTCGTCGACTCCTTCTACTAATCTATGATAAAAATTTTTCGTTATTTTTACTGTAAATTTATATATGTAGATATATATTTTATAGACGTATGAAATATATTTATCTTTTTTTTTTTTAAATATTATTCGAAACTTGTTCGAATTTTATAAAAAAAAAAAAAAAAAATTTCAATATATATACATCATATATTTATATCATATATAAATTTTCTTTTGAAGAGTTCGATTATTTTGTAGAAAAGAAAAATTTCTTTCACAATTATATATAATATAATAATACAGACTTGATTTCGTTTTTTTATTTTTTGTTTAAAAACGAACAAATACTCTGTAATGATCCTTCCGCAGGTTCACCTACGGAAACCTTGTTACGACTTTTACTTCCTCTAAATGATCAAGTTTGGTCATCTTTCCGAAGCATCGGCGACGCCGAAACGCCACCGCGCTCAGTCCGAAGACCTCACTAAATCATTCAATCGGTAGTAGCGACGGGCGGTGTGTACAAAGGGCAGGGACGTAATCAACGCGAGCTTATGACTCGCGCTTACTGGGAATTCCTCGTTCATGGGGAACAATTGCAAGCCCCAATCCCTAGCACGAAGGAGGTTCAGCGGGTTACCCGGGCCGCTCGGCCAGGGAGGACACGCTGATTCCTTCAGTGTAGCGCGCGTGCGGCCCAGAACATCTAAGGGCATCACAGACCTGTTATTGCTCAATCTCGTGCGGCTAGAAGCCGCCTGTCCCTCTAAGAAGAATTATTTGTACGCCGACAGTAAAAACCGCGAACGGCAAGAGCCGAAACTCAATACCGACGGGCCTTTGGGATGTCGAAATACGCCTAGTTAGCAGGCTAGAGTCTCGTTCGTTATCGGAATTAACCAGACAAATCGCTCCACCAACTAAGAACGGCCATGCACCACCACCCACCGAATCAAGAAAGAGCTCTCAATCTGTCAATCCTTCCGGTGTCCGGGCCTGGTGAGGTTTCCCGTGTTGAGTCAAATTAAGCCGCAGGCTCCACTCCTGGTGGTGCCCTTCCGTCAATTCCTTTAAGTTTCAGCTTTGCAACCATACTTCCCCCGGAACCCAAAAGCTTTGGTTTCCCGGAAGCTGCCCGCCGAGTCATCGGAGGAACGTCGGCGGATCGCTAGCTGGCATCGTTTATGGTTAGAACTAGGGCGGTATCTGATCGCCTTCGAACCTCTAACTTTCGTTCTTGATCAATGAAAGCGTTTTTGGCAAATGCTTTCGCTTCTGTCCGTCTTGCGACGATCCAAGAATTTCACCTCTAACGTCGCAATACGAATGCCCCCATCCGTTCCTATTAATCATTACCTCGGGGTTCCGAAAACCAACAAAATAGAACCGAGGTCCTATTCCATTATTCCATGCACACAGTATTCAGGCAAAATTTTGGCCTGCTTTAAGCACTCTAATTTGTTCAAAGTAAACGTGCCGGCCCACCTCGACACTCAGTCAAGAGCACCGCGGCGGGATTGAGTTGGGCCGCCCTTGCGAGCTAAGCCCACCGGCAGGACGTCCCACGACACGCCAGTTGACACCGCGTACGATGAACCAGCGGCGTGGGACACAGATTCGACTACGAGCTTTTTAACCGCAACAACTTTAATATACGCTATTGGAGCTGGAATTACCGCGGCTGCTGGCACCAGACTTGCCCTCCAATTGATCCTCGTTAAAGGGTTTAGAGTGTACTCATTCCGATTACGGGGCCTCGGATGAGTCCCGTATCGTTATTTTTCGTCACTACCTCCCCGTGCCGGGAGTGGGTAATTTGCGCGCCTGCTGCCTTCCTTGGATGTGGTAGCCGTTTCTCAGGCTCCCTCTCCGGAATCGAACCCTGATTCCCCGTTACCCGTTACAACCATGGTAGGCGCAGAACCTACCATCGACAGTTGATAAGGCAGACATTTGAAAGATGCGTCGCCGGTGCGAGACCGTGCGATCAGCGAAAAGTTATTCAGAGTCACCAAATTGTACGATGACGAGCAAGCCCGCCACCGATTGGTTTTGATCTAATAAAAGCGCTCCTTCCGTCTCCGGTCGGAACTCTGTTTGCATGTATTAGCTCTAGAATTACCACAGTTATCCAAGTAAATGTGGGTACGATCTAAGGAACCATAACTGATTTAATGAGCCTTTCGCGGTTTCACCTTAATTTGGCTTGTACTGAGACATGCATGGCTTAATCTTTGAGACAAGCATATGACTACTGGCAGGATCAACCAGGGAACTACTATTTGTGTATTTTATATATAATAAAACTATTATCGAAAAAGTTTTAATAACAATATCCACCACATAATGTGAGGATGAGAATTATGATGACGTTTTTTCATATTACATATATTTTATATTTATACACATAATATTTTATATTCATCTATATTCTCGTATATAATAAACACATTGTTATTTACTTTTTCGTTTGCGTGGTGTTTGCTGCGCTTATTATTGAAAATATATAATTTTCGGCGCCACGCTTTATATATTATAATATATTTTTCTTATATTTCATAAAATTTTCACCGAATCGACTATAAATTTATCTAAAATTTAATCGAAATGATATTTTAAATAAGATATAATTACGTCGACCGGAATAGAATTTCGACATTATCTCTACCCTTCGCTAGATTGTAAGCGACATGGTTTACAATTAGATAATAATGAACGAAATTTTTATTCTCGCTCGGAATAATGAGAGTTATCGCAATGTTGTGTAATAATATAAATGTTATATTATTATATATATTTTTATAGACGATCGCATATGAATCGCTCGCGGTAAAACGCTAGCTAAATTCGCGATCTCGCAATATATATTTAATTTGTGGATAAATTGATATAATATCTAAAAAGGGAACCGCTAGCAATATACGATAATATATTGGAGGAGAACGGGGACCCTTTCAGAAAACTATATAATCCACTATAATGTGGAATGACCGATACAACGTCTTTACGTAAATTATAACGAGTTCATTAAAATTTAACGAGACGTCAACTTCGATACACCACACATATATGTGCGCTGTACAACGGTACGCTTTCTACATTAACATTAATAAAGATGTATAGTGAAAATATATAAAAGATGTATTATGAATATTAAAAAGAAGTATTATGAAACTTCATACCGTCCGAGACGTAAAAGTGTTATGGAAAATATTAACAATAACGGAAAAAAAGTATTATGAAATTAGATTGCCGCTCGATGTACGAACGTACGAGATGTATTATATAAAAGTTGTATGAAAATAGTGATAATAATGAAAAACAAGTATTATGAAATGAGATTTTCCCTAAATATATGAACTTGTCGAAAAAGATGAATTGTGAAAGTTGAATGGAGACGTTTTGTGTGTAGGAGCCGTTCGAGGTATATTATATAAAAGTGTTATTGAAAATATTGACAATAACGGAAAAAATGTATTATGAAATTAGATCGCCGCTCGATGAACGAACGTACGAGATGTATTATATAAAAGTTGTATGAAAAAAGTAATAATTATGAAAAACAAGTATTATGAAATGAGATTTTCCCTAAATATATGAACTTGTCGAAAAAGATGAATTGTGAAAGTTGAATGGAGATGTTTTGTATGTAGGAACCGTTCGAGGTATATTATATAAAAGTGTTATGGAAAATATTAACAATAACGGAAAAAATGTATTATGAAATTAGATCGCCGCTCGATGAACGAACGTACGAGATGTATTATATAAAAGTTGTATGAAAATAGTAATAATTATGAAAAACAAGTATTATGAAATGAGATTTTCCCTAAATATATGAACTTGTCGAAAAAGATGAATTGTGAAAGTTGAATGGAGATGTTTTGTATGTAGGAACCGTTCGAGGTATATTATATAAAAGTGTTATGGAAAATATTGACAATAACGGAAAAAATGTATTATGAAATTAGATCGCCGCTCGATGAACGAACGTACGAGATGTATTATATAAAAGTTGTATGAAAATAGTAATAATTATGAAAAACAAGTATTATGAAATGAGATTTTCCCTAAATATATGAACTTGTCGAAAAAGATGAATTGTGAAAGTTGAATGGAGATGTTTTGTATGTAGGAACCGTTCGAGGTATATTATATAAAAGTGTTATGGAAAATATTAACAATAACGGAAAAAATGTATTATGAAATTAGATCGCCGCTCGATGAACGAACGTACGAGATGTATTATATAAAAGTTGTATGAAAATAGTAATAATTATGAAAAACAAGTATTATGAAATGAGATTTTCCCTAAATATATGAACTTGTCGAAAAAGATGAATTGTAAAAGTTGAATGGAGATGTTTTGTATGTAGGAACCGTTCGAGGTATATTATATAAAAGTGTTATGGAAAATATTGACAATAACGGAAAAAATGTATTATGAAATTAGATCGCCGCTCGATGAACGAACGTACGAGATATATTATATAAAAGTTGTATGAAAATAGTAATAATTATGAAAAACAAGTATTATGAAATGAGATTTTCCCTAAATATATGAACTTGTCGAAAAAGATGAATTGTGAAAGTTGAATGGAGATGTTTTGTATGTAGGAGCCGTTCGAGGTATATTATATAAAAGTGCTATGAAAATATTAACAATAACGGAAAAAAGTATTATGAAATTAGATCGCCGCTCGATGTATGAACGTCCGAGATGTATTATATAAAAGTTGTATTAAATTAGTGATAATAATGAAAAACAAGTAGTATGAAATTATATTCCGCTCGATATAAGAACTTGTCGAAAAAGATGAATTGCGAAAATTGAATGGAGATGTTTTGTATGTAGGAGCCGTTCGAGGTATATTATATAAAAGTGTTAAGCGTGGCTTCAGGCCGGCAGAGGGCGCTAGTGTCTGTAAATTCGTGTCAAGTTTGGCGTCTGGCCGGCAGAGGGCGCTAGTGTCTATAAAACCGTGTTAAGTGTGGCTTCTGGCCGGCAGGTGGCGCTAGTGTCTGTAAATTCGTGTCAAGTTTGGCGTCTGGCCGGCAGAGGGCGCTAGTGTCTATAAAACCGTGTTTAGTTTGTCTTCTGGCCGGCAGAGGGCGCTAGTGTCTGTAAATTCGTGTCAAGTTTGGCGTCTGGCTGGCAGAGGGCGCTAGTGTCTATAAAACCGTGTTTAGTTTGTCTTCTGGCCGGCAGAGGGCGCTAGTGTCTATAAAACCGTGTTAAGTGTGGCTTCTGGCCGGCAGGTGGCGCTAGTGTCTGTGAATTCGTGCAAGTTTGGCGCCTGGCCGGCAGAGGGCGCTAGTGTCTATAAAACCGTGTTAAGTGTGGCTTCTGGCCGGCAGGTGGCGCTAGTGTCTGTAAATTCGTGTCAAGTTTGGCGCCTGGCCGGCAGAGGGCGCTAGTGTCTATAAAACCGTGTTAAGTGTGGCTTCTGGCCGGCAGGTGGCGCTAGTGTCTGTAAATTCGTGTCAAGTTTGGCGCCTGGCCGGCAGAGGGCGCTAGTGTCTATAAAACCGTGTTTAGTTTTTCTTCTGGCCGGTAGGATATAAGAACTTGTCGAGGTGTAACATATAAAAGTTGTATGAAATAGTAATAACATCGAAAAAAAAAACCGTGTCAAGTTTGGCGCCTGGCCGGCAGAGGGCGCTAGTGTCTATAAAACCGTGTTTAGTTTGTCTTCTGGCCGGCAGAGGGCGCTAGTGTCTGTAAATTCGTGTCAAGTTTGGCGTCTGGCTGGCAGAGGGCGCTAGTGTCTATAAAACCGTGTTTAGTTTGTCTTCTGGCCGGCAGAGGGCGCTAGTGTCTGTAAATTCGTGTCAAGTTTGGCGTCTGGCTGGCAGAGGGCGCTAGTGTCTATAAAACCGTGTTTAGTTTGTCTTCTGGCCGGCAGAGGGCGCTAGTGTCTATAAAACCGTGTTAAGTGTGGCTTCTGGCCGGCAGGTGGCGCTAGTGTCTGTGAATTCGTGCAAGTTTGGCGCCTGGCCGGCAGAGGGCGCTAGTGTCTATAAAACCGTGTTAAGTGTGGCTTCTGGCCGGCAGGTGGCGCTAGTGTCTGTAAATTCGTGTCAAGTTTGGCGTCTGGCCGGCAGAGGGCGCTAGTGTCTATAAAACCGTGTTTAGTTTGTCTTCTGGCCGGCAGAGGGCGCAAGTGTCTGTAAATTCGTGTCAAGTTTGGCGTCTGGCTGGCAGAGGGCGCTAGTGTCTGTAAATTCGTGTCAAGTTTGGCGTCTGGCCGGTAGAGGGCACTAGTGTCTATAAAACCGTGTTAAGTGTGGCTTCTGGCCGGTAGAGGGCGCTAGTGTCTGTAAATTCGTGTCAAGTTTGGCGCCTGGCCGGCAGAGGGCGCTAGTGTCTATAAAACCGTGTTTAGTTTGTCTTCTGGCCGGCAGAGGGCGCTAGTGTCTGTAAATTCGTGTCAAGTTTGGCGTCTGGCTGGCAGAGGGCGCTAGTGTCTATAAAACCGTGTTTAGTTTGTCTTCTGGCCGGCAGAGGGCGCTAGTGTCTGTAAATTCGTGTCAAGTTTGGCGTCTGGCTGGCAGAGGGCGCTAGTGTCTATAAAACCGTGTTTAGTTTGTCTTCTGGCCGGCAGAGGGCGCTAGTGTCTATAAAACCGTGTTAAGTGTGGCTTCTGGCCGGCAGGTGGCGCTAGTGTCTGTGAATTCGTGCAAGTTTGGCGCCTGGCCGGCAGAGGGCGCTAGTGTCTATAAAACCGTGTTAAGTGTGGCTTCTGGCCGGCAGGTGGCGCTAGTGTCTATAAAACCGTGTTTAGTTTGTCTTCTTGCCGGCAGGTGGCGCTAGTGTCTATAAAACCGTGTTTAGTTTTTCTTCTGGCCGGTAGGATATAAGAACTTGTCGAGGTGTAACATATAAAAGTTGTATGAAATAGTAATAACATCGAAAAAAAAAAACCGTGTCAAGTTTGGCGTCTGGCCGGCAGAGGGCGCTAGTGTCTATAAAACCGTGTTAAGTGTGGCTTCTGGCCGGCAGGTGGCGCTAGTGTCTGTAAATTCGTGTCAAGTTTGGCGTCTGGCCGGTAGAGGGCACTAGTGTCTATAAAACCGTGTTAAGTGTGGCTTCTGGCCGGCAGAGGGCGCTAGTGTCTGTAAATTCGTGTCAAGTTTGGCGTCTGGCCGGCAGAGGGCGCTAGTGTCTATAAAACCGTGTTAAGTGTGGCTTCTGGCCGGCAGGTGGCGCTAGTGTCTGTAAATTCGTGTCAAGTTTGGCGCCTGGCCGGCAGAGGGCGCTAGTGTCTATAAAACCGTGTTTAGTTTGTCTTCTGGCCGGCAGAGGGCGCTAGTGTCTATAAAACCGTGTTAAGTGTGGCTTCTGGCCGGCAGGTGGCGCTAGTGTCTGTGAATTCGTGCAAGTTTGGCGCCTGGCCGGCAGAGGGCGCTAGTGTCTATAAAACCGTGTTAAGTGTGGCTTCTGGCCGGCAGGTGGCGCTAGTGTCTGTGAATTCGTGCAAGTTTGGCGCCTGGCCGGCAGGTGGCGCTAGTGTCTGTGAATTCGTGCAAGTTTGGCGCCTGGCCGGCAGGTGGCGCTAGTGTCTGTGAATTCGTGCAAGTTTGGCGCCTGGCCGGCAGAGGGCGCTAGTGTCTATAAAACCGTGTTTAGTTTGTCTTCTGGCCGGCAGAGGGCGCTAGTGTCTGTAAATTCGTGTCAAGTTTGGCGTCTGGCTGGCAGAGGGCGCTAGTGTCTATAAAACCGTGTTTAGTTTGTCTTCTGGCCGGCAGGTGGCGCTAGTGTGTATAAAACCGTGTTAAGCGTGGCTTCAGGCCGGCAGAGGGCGCTAGTGTCTATAAAACCGTGTTTAGTTTGTCTTCTTGCCGGCAGGTGGCGCTAGTGTCTATAAAACCGTGTTTAGTTTTTCTTCTGGCCGGTAGGATATAAGAACTTGTCG
>NW_026614255.1:162500-177500 GCF_026230105.1 Diorhabda sublineata
TGTGTCTCACACATCCAACACGCTTAGTCATTTATTTTTCTATAATAAATTGAAAAATTTTAAATTCTAAGCAGTCTTTTAAATTGATACGACCCTCAGTCAGGAGTGGTCCGGGAACGAGTATCCGAGGACCGCAATGTGCGTTCGAAATGTCGATGTTCATGTGTCCTGCAGTTCACAAGTTGACGCGCAATTAGCTGCGTTCTTCATCGACCCACGAGCCAAGTGATTCACCGTTCAGGGTAATCATTTTATTATGTCGTTTTCTCATATTCTATTCGTCGTATTTTTAATATTTGATTATTAAATTAATAATAATATTATAATATTTTATACGCGTATAGAATTATCTAACGACATTTATATAATATATATATATATATATATATATATATATATTATTTATTAAATGGTAATTATATATAAATTTTAGAGAAATTATAATATCGTACTTAAAAATATCCGATAAATTTTAACCGCTGCACATGTTTTATTACAAACGAGGCGCGCATAGACAGATATCTCGCACGATATATTCCTCTTAATTATTACAAGTTTTTTAATCTTGAAAGTTTTATACAAATTTCGACACGGTCGGGCGTAAATCTTCGAACACCTTCGAAATAATACGTGAAATATTATTTCTAAAACGAATTTTTATACATATCGAAAGAATCGACACGTGCTTAAAAGTTTCGTTTAGGTACCCGGATGAAGAAAATGTCTTATCATCTCACATAATCATCATCACATATAATATTGTCGAAATTTTTTTGTATTACCTTCGATCGATAAAAAACTTATGTAATAATAAAAAAACGAAATAAAATTTCTCCATAAAAATACAGAAGACAGACACACACGACGACAACAACAACAACAACAACAACAACAGACGACGTTTCAATAATCTATATATTTTTCGTTTATTATAATAACGATTCTTTATATTAGAACGTTTTTAGTTAACAAGAAATTTTGTTAATGATCGTTCTGTCAATCGTTAATATATATATATATATAATAATAAAAATATATTGTTACTACTATTGTGTCGTCATCGTCGTTCGTCGTCGTCGTCGTCGTCGACTCCTTCTACTAATCTATGATAAAAATTTTTCGTTATTTTTACTGTAAATTTATATATGTAGATATATATTTTATAGACGTATGAAATATATTTATCTTTTTTTTTTTTAAATATTATTCGAAACTTGTTCGAATTTTATAAAAAAAAAAAAAAAAAATTTCAATATATATACATCATATATTTATATCATATATAAATTTTCTTTTGAAGAGTTCGATTATTTTGTAGAAAAGAAAAATTTCTTTCACAATTATATATAATATAATAATACAGACTTGATTTCGTTTTTTTATTTTTTGTTTAAAAACGAACAAATACTCTGTAATGATCCTTCCGCAGGTTCACCTACGGAAACCTTGTTACGACTTTTACTTCCTCTAAATGATCAAGTTTGGTCATCTTTCCGAAGCATCGGCGACGCCGAAACGCCACCGCGCTCAGTCCGAAGACCTCACTAAATCATTCAATCGGTAGTAGCGACGGGCGGTGTGTACAAAGGGCAGGGACGTAATCAACGCGAGCTTATGACTCGCGCTTACTGGGAATTCCTCGTTCATGGGGAACAATTGCAAGCCCCAATCCCTAGCACGAAGGAGGTTCAGCGGGTTACCCGGGCCGCTCGGCCAGGGAGGACACGCTGATTCCTTCAGTGTAGCGCGCGTGCGGCCCAGAACATCTAAGGGCATCACAGACCTGTTATTGCTCAATCTCGTGCCTATTAATCATTACCTCGGGGTTCCGAAAACCAACAAAATAGAACCGAGGTCCTATTCCATTATTCCATGCACACAGTATTCAGGCAAAATTTTGGCCTGCTTTAAGCACTCTAATTTGTTCAAAGTAAACGTGCCGGCCCACCTCGACACTCAGTCAAGAGCACCGCGGCGGGATTGAGTTGGGCCGCCCTTGCGAGCTAAGCCCACCGGCAGGACGTCCCACGACACGCCAGTTGACACCGCGTACGATGAACCAGCGGCGTGGGACACAGATTCGACTACGAGCTTTTTAACCGCAACAACTTTAATATACGCTATTGGAGCTGGAATTACCGCGGCTGCTGGCACCAGACTTGCCCTCCAATTGATCCTCGTTAAAGGGTTTAGAGTGTACTCATTCCGATTACGGGGCCTCGGATGAGTCCCGTATCGTTATTTTTCGTCACTACCTCCCCGTGCCGGGAGTGGGTAATTTGCGCGCCTGCTGCCTTCCTTGGATGTGGTAGCCGTTTCTCAGGCTCCCTCTCCGGAATCGAACCCTGATTCCCCGTTACCCGTTACAACCATGGTAGGCGCAGAACCTACCATCGACAGTTGATAAGGCAGACATTTGAAAGATGCGTCGCCGGTGCGAGACCGTGCGATCAGCGAAAAGTTATTCAGAGTCACCAAATTGTACGATGACGAGCAAGCCCGCCACCGATTGGTTTTGATCTAATAAAAGCGCTCCTTCCGTCTCCGGTCGGAACTCTGTTTGCATGTATTAGCTCTAGAATTACCACAGTTATCCAAGTAAATGTGGGTACGATCTAAGGAACCATAACTGATTTAATGAGCCTTTCGCGGTTTCACCTTAATTTGGCTTGTACTGAGACATGCATGGCTTAATCTTTGAGACAAGCATATGACTACTGGCAGGATCAACCAGGGAACTACTATTTGTGTATTTTATATATAATAAAACTATTATCGAAAAAGTTTTAATAACAATATCCACCACATAATGTGAGGATGAGAATTATGATGACGTTTTTTCATATTACATATATTTTATATTTATACACATAATATTTTATATTCATCTATATTCTCGTATATAATAAACACATTGTTATTTACTTTTTCGTTTGCGTGGTGTTTGCTGCGCTTATTATTGAAAATATATAATTTTCGGCGCCACGCTTTATATATTATAATATATTTTTCTTATATTTCATAAAATTTTCACCGAATCGACTATAAATTTATCTAAAATTTAATCGAAATGATATTTTAAATAAGATATAATTACGTCGACCGGAATAGAATTTCGACATTATCTCTACCCTTCGCTAGATTGTAAGCGACATGGTTTACAATTAGATAATAATGAACGAAATTTTTATTCTCGCTCGGAATAATGAGAGTTATCGCAATGTTGTGTAATAATATAAATGTTATATTATTATATATATTTTTATAGACGATCGCATATGAATCGCTCGCGGTAAAACGCTAGCTAAATTCGCGATCTCGCAATATATATTTAATTTGTGGATAAATTGATATAATATCTAAAAAGGGAACCGCTAGCAATATACGATAATATATTGGAGGAGAACGGGGACCCTTTCAGAAAACTATATAATCCACTATAATGTGGAATGACCGATACAACGTCTTTACGTAAATTATAACGAGTTCATTAAAATTTAACGAGACGTCAACTTCGATACACCACACATATATGTGCGCTGTACAACGGTACGCTTTCTACATTAACATTAATAAAGATGTATAGTGAAAATATATAAAAGATGTATTATGAATATTAAAAAGAAGTATTATGAAACTTCATACCGTCCGAGACGTAAAAGTGTTATGGAAAATATTAACAATAACGGAAAAAAAGTATTATGAAATTAGATTGCCGCTCGATGTACGAACGTACGAGATGTATTATATAAAAGTTGTATGAAAATAGTGATAATAATGAAAAACAAGTATTATGAAATGAGATTTTCCCTAAATATATGAACTTGTCGAAAAAGATGAATTGTGAAAGTTGAATGGAGACGTTTTGTGTGTAGGAGCCGTTCGAGGTATATTATATAAAAGTGTTATTGAAAATATTGACAATAACGGAAAAAATGTATTATGAAATTAGATCGCCGCTCGATGAACGAACGTACGAGATGTATTATATAAAAGTTGTATGAAAAAAGTAATAATTATGAAAAACAAGTATTATGAAATGAGATTTTCCCTAAATATATGAACTTGTCGAAAAAGATGAATTGTGAAAGTTGAATGGAGATGTTTTGTATGTAGGAACCGTTCGAGGTATATTATATAAAAGTGTTATGGAAAATATTAACAATAACGGAAAAAATGTATTATGAAATTAGATCGCCGCTCGATGAACGAACGTACGAGATGTATTATATAAAAGTTGTATGAAAATAGTAATAATTATGAAAAACAAGTATTATGAAATGAGATTTTCCCTAAATATATGAACTTGTCGAAAAAGATGAATTGTGAAAGTTGAATGGAGATGTTTTGTATGTAGGAACCGTTCGAGGTATATTATATAAAAGTGTTATGGAAAATATTGACAATAACGGAAAAAATGTATTATGAAATTAGATCGCCGCTCGATGAACGAACGTACGAGATGTATTATATAAAAGTTGTATGAAAATAGTAATAATTATGAAAAACAAGTATTATGAAATGAGATTTTCCCTAAATATATGAACTTGTCGAAAAAGATGAATTGTGAAAGTTGAATGGAGATGTTTTGTATGTAGGAACCGTTCGAGGTATATTATATAAAAGTGTTATGGAAAATATTAACAATAACGGAAAAAATGTATTATGAAATTAGATCGCCGCTCGATGAACGAACGTACGAGATGTATTATATAAAAGTTGTATGAAAATAGTAATAATTATGAAAAACAAGTATTATGAAATGAGATTTTCCCTAAATATATGAACTTGTCGAAAAAGATGAATTGTAAAAGTTGAATGGAGATGTTTTGTATGTAGGAACCGTTCGAGGTATATTATATAAAAGTGTTATGGAAAATATTGACAATAACGGAAAAAATGTATTATGAAATTAGATCGCCGCTCGATGAACGAACGTACGAGATATATTATATAAAAGTTGTATGAAAATAGTAATAATTATGAAAAACAAGTATTATGAAATGAGATTTTCCCTAAATATATGAACTTGTCGAAAAAGATGAATTGTGAAAGTTGAATGGAGATGTTTTGTATGTAGGAGCCGTTCGAGGTATATTATATAAAAGTGCTATGAAAATATTAACAATAACGGAAAAAAGTATTATGAAATTAGATCGCCGCTCGATGTATGAACGTCCGAGATGTATTATATAAAAGTTGTATTAAATTAGTGATAATAATGAAAAACAAGTAGTATGAAATTATATTCCGCTCGACTTAGGAACTTGTCGAAAAAGATGAATTGTGAAAGTTGAATGGAGTTGTTTTTTATGTAGGAGCCGTTCGAGGTATATAATATAAAAGTGCTATGAAAATATTAACAATAACGGAAAAAAGTATTATGAAATTAGATCGCCGCTCGATGTATGAACGTCCGAGATGTATTATATAAAAGTTGTATTAAATTAGTGATAATAATGAAAAACAAGTAGTATGAAATTATATTCCGCTCGATATAAGAACTTGTCGAAAAAGATGAATTGCGAAAATTGAATGGAGATGTTTTGTATGTAGGAGCCGTTCGAGGTATATTATATAAAAGTGTTAAGCGTGGCTTCAGGCCGGCAGAGGGCGCTAGTGTCTGTAAATTCGTGTCAAGTTTGGCGCCTGGCCGGCAGAGGGCGCTAGTGTCTATAAAACCGTGTTAAGTGTGGCTTCTGGCCGGCAGGTGGCGCTAGTGTCTGTAAATTCGTGTCAAGTTTGGCGTCTGGCCGGCAGAGGGCGCTAGTGTCTATAAAACCGTGTTTAGTTTGTCTTCTGGCCGGCAGAGGGCGCTAGTGTCTGTAAATTCGTGTCAAGTTTGGCGTCTGGCTGGCAGAGGGCGCTAGTGTCTATAAAACCGTGTTTAGTTTGTCTTCTGGCCGGCAGAGGGCGCTAGTGTCTATAAAACCGTGTTAAGTGTGGCTTCTGGCCGGCAGGTGGCGCTAGTGTCTGTGAATTCGTGCAAGTTTGGCGCCTGGCCGGCAGAGGGCGCTAGTGTCTATAAAACCGTGTTAAGTGTGGCTTCTGGCCGGCAGGTGGCGCTAGTGTCTGTAAATTCGTGTCAAGTTTGGCGTCTGGCCGGCAGAGGGCGCTAGTGTCTATAAAACCGTGTTTAGTTTGTCTTCTGGCCGGCAGAGGGCGCAAGTGTCTGTAAATTCGTGTCAAGTTTGGCGTCTGGCTGGCAGAGGGCGCTAGTGTCTGTAAATTCGTGTCAAGTTTGGCGTCTGGCCGGTAGAGGGCACTAGTGTCTATAAAACCGTGTTAAGTGTGGCTTCTGGCCGGTAGAGGGCGCTAGTGTCTGTAAATTCGTGTCAAGTTTGGCGTCTGGCCGGCAGAGGGCGCTAGTGTCTATAAAACCGTGTTAAGTGTGGCTTCTGGCCGGCAGGTGGCGCTAGTGTCTGTAAATTCGTGTCAAGTTTGGCGCCTGGCCGGCAGAGGGCGCTAGTGTCTATAAAACCGTGTTTAGTTTGTCTTCTGGCCGGCAGAGGGCGCTAGTGTCTATAAAACCGTGTTAAGTGTGGCTTCTGGCCGGCAGGTGGCGCTAGTGTCTGTGAATTCGTGCAAGTTTGGCGCCTGGCCGGCAGAGGGCGCTAGTGTCTATAAAACCGTGTTAAGTGTGGCTTCTGGCCGGCAGGTGGCGCTAGTGTCTGTAAATTCGTGTCAAGTTTGGCGTCTGGCCGGCAGAGGGCGCTAGTGTCTATAAAACCGTGTTTAGTTTGTCTTCTGGCCGGCAGAGGGCGCTAGTGTCTGTAAATTCGTGTCAAGTTTGGCGTCTGGCTGGCAGAGGGCGCTAGTGTCTATAAAACCGTGTTTAGTTTGTCTTCTGGCCGGCAGGTGGCGCTAGTGTGTATAAAACCGTGTTAAGCGTGGCTTCAGGCCGGCAGAGGGCGCTAGTGTCTATAAAACCGTGTTTAGTTTGTCTTCTTGCCGGCAGGTGGCGCTAGTGTCTATAAAACCGTGTTTAGTTTTTCTTCTGGCCGGTAGGATATAAGAACTTGTCGAGGTGTAACATATAAAAGTTGTATGAAATAGTAATAACATCGAAAAAAAAAAACCGTGTCAAGTTTGGCGCCTGGCCGGCAGAGGGCGCTAGTGTCTATAAAACCGTGTTAAGTGTGGCTTCTGGCCGGCAGGTGGCGCTAGTGTCTATAAAACCGTGTTTAGTTTGTCTTCTGGCCGGCAGAGGGCGCTAGTGTCTATAAAACCGTGTTAAGTGTGGCTTCTGGCCGGCAGGTGGCGCTAGTGTCTGTGAATTCGTGCAAGTTTGGCGCCTGGCCGGCAGAGGGCGCTAGTGTCTATAAAACCGTGTTAAGTGTGGCTTCTGGCCGGCAGGTGGCGCTAGTGTCTGTAAATTCGTGTCAAGTTTGGCGTCTGGCCGGCAGAGGGCGCTAGTGTCTATAAAACCGTGTTTAGTTTGTCTTCTGGCCGGCAGAGGGCGCTAGTGTCTGTAAATTCGTGTCAAGTTTGGCGTCTGGCTGGCAGAGGGCGCTAGTGTCTATAAAACCGTGTTTAGTTTGTCTTCTGGCCGGCAGGTGGCGCTAGTGTGTATAAAACCGTGTTAAGCGTGGCTTCAGGCCGGCAGAGGGCGCTAGTGTCTATAAAACCGTGTTTAGTTTGTCTTCTTGCCGGCAGGTGGCGCTAGTGTCTATAAAACCGTGTTTAGTTTTTCTTCTGGCCGGTAGGATATAAGAACTTGTCGAGGTGTAACATATAAAAGTTGTATGAAATAGTAATAACATCGAAAAAAAAAAACCGTGTCAAGTTTGGCGTCTGGCCGGCAGAGGGCGCTAGTGTCTATAAAACCGTGTTAAGTGTGGCTTCTGGCCGGCAGGTGGCGCTAGTGTCTGTAAATTCGTGTCAAGTTTGGCGTCTGGCCGGTAGAGGGCACTAGTGTCTATAAAACCGTGTTAAGTGTGGCTTCTGGCCGGCAGAGGGCGCTAGTGTCTGTAAATTCGTGTCAAGTTTGGCGTCTGGCCGGCAGAGGGCGCTAGTGTCTATAAAACCGTGTTAAGTGTGGCTTCTGGCCGGCAGGTGGCGCTAGTGTCTGTAAATTCGTGTCAAGTTTGGCGCCTGGCCGGCAGAGGGCGCTAGTGTCTATAAAACCGTGTTTAGTTTGTCTTCTGGCCGGCAGAGGGCGCTAGTGTCTATAAAACCGTGTTAAGTGTGGCTTCTGGCCGGCAGGTGGCGCTAGTGTCTGTGAATTCGTGCAAGTTTGGCGCCTGGCCGGCAGAGGGCGCTAGTGTCTATAAAACCGTGTTAAGTGTGGCTTCTGGCCGGCAGGTGGCGCTAGTGTCTGTGAATTCGTGCAAGTTTGGCGCCTGGCCGGCAGGTGGCGCTAGTGTCTGTGAATTCGTGCAAGTTTGGCGCCTGGCCGGCAGGTGGCGCTAGTGTCTGTGAATTCGTGCAAGTTTGGCGCCTGGCCGGCAGAGGGCGCTAGTGTCTATAAAACCGTGTTTAGTTTGTCTTCTGGCCGGCAGAGGGCGCTAGTGTCTGTAAATTCGTGTCAAGTTTGGCGTCTGGCTGGCAGAGGGCGCTAGTGTCTATAAAACCGTGTTTAGTTTGTCTTCTGGCCGGCAGGTGGCGCTAGTGTGTATAAAACCGTGTTAAGCGTGGCTTCAGGCCGGCAGAGGGCGCTAGTGTCTATAAAACCGTGTTTAGTTTGTCTTCTTGCCGGCAGGTGGCGCTAGTGTCTATAAAACCGTGTTTAGTTTTTCTTCTGGCCGGTAGGATATAAGAACTTGTCGAGGTGTAACATATAAAAGTTGTATGAAATAGTAATAACATCGAAAAAAAAAACCGTGTCAAGTTTGGCGCCTGGCCGGCAGAGGGCGCTAGTGTCTATAAAACCGTGTTAAGTGTGGCTTCTGGCCGGCAGGTGGCGCTAGTGTCTATAAAACCGTGTTTAGTTTGTCTTCTGGCCGGCAGAGGGCGCTAGTGTCTATAAAACCGTGTTAAGTGTGGCTTCTGGCCGGCAGGTGGCGCTAGTGTCTGTGAATTCGTGCAAGTTTGGCGCCTGGCCGGCAGAGGGCGCTAGTGTCTATAAAACCGTGTTAAGTGTGGCTTCTGGCCGGCAGGTGGCGCTAGTGTCTGTAAATTCGTGTCAAGTTTGGCGTCTGGCCGGCAGAGGGCGCTAGTGTCTATAAAACCGTGTTTAGTTTGTCTTCTGGCCGGCAGAGGGCGCTAGTGTCTGTAAATTCGTGTCAAGTTTGGCGTCTGGCTGGCAGAGGGCGCTAGTGTCTATAAAACCGTGTTTAGTTTGTCTTCTGGCCGGCAGGTGGCGCTAGTGTGTATAAAACCGTGTTAAGCGTGGCTTCAGGCCGGCAGAGGGCGCTAGTGTCTATAAAACCGTGTTTAGTTTGTCTTCTTGCCGGCAGGTGGCGCTAGTGTCTATAAAACCGTGTTTAGTTTTTCTTCTGGCCGGTAGGATATAAGAACTTGTCGAGGTGTAACATATAAAAGTTGTATGAAATAGTAATAACATCGAAAAAAAAAAACCGTGTCAAGTTTGGCGCCTGGCCGGCAGAGGGCGCTAGTGTCTATAAAACCGTGTTAAGTGTGGCTTCTGGCCGGCAGGTGGCGCTAGTGTCTGTAAATTCGTGTCAAGTTTGGCGTCTGGCCGGTAGAGGGCACTAGTGTCTATAAAACCGTGTTTAGTTTGTCTTCTGGCCGGCAGAGGGCGCTAGTGTCTGTAAATTCGTGTCAAGTTTGGCGCCTGGCCGGCAGAGGGCGCTAGTGTCTATGAAACCGTGTTAAGTGTGGCTTCTGGCCGGCAGGTGGCGCTAGTGTCTATAAAACCGTGTTTAGTTTGTCTTCTGGCCGGCAGAGGGCGCTAGTGCCTATAAAACCGTGTTAAGTGTGGCTTCTGGCCGGCAGGTGGCGCTAGTGTCTGTGAATTCGTGCAAGTTTGGCGCCTGGCCGGCAGAGGGCGCTAGTGTCTATAAAACCGTGTTAAGTGTGGCTTCTGGCCGGCAGGTGGCGCTAGTGTCTGTAAATTCGTGTCAAGTTTGGAGTCTGGCCGGCAGAGGGCGCTAGTGTCTATAAAACCGTGTTTAGTTTGTCTTCTGGCCGGCAGAGGGCGCTAGTGTCTGTAAATTCGTGTCAAGTTTGGCGTCTGGCTGGCAGAGGGCGCTAGTGTCTATAAAACCGTGTTTAGTTTGTCTTCTGGCCGGCAGGTGGCGCTAGTGTGTATAAAACCGTGTTAAGCGTGGCTTCAGGCCGGCAGAGGGCGCTAGTGTCTATAAAACCGTGTTTAGTTTGTCTTCTTGCCGGCAGGTGGCGCTAGTGTCTATAAAACCGTGTTTAGTTTTTCTTCTGGCCGGTAGGATATAAGAACTTGTCGAGGTGTAACATATAAAAGTTGTATGAAATAGTAATAACATCGAAAAAAAAAAACCGTGTCAAGTTTGGCGCCTGGCCGGCAGAGGGCGCTAGTGTCTATAAAACCGTGTTAAGTGTGGCTTCTGGCCGGCAGGTGGCGCTAGTGTCTGTAAATTCGTGTCAAGTTTGGCGTCTGGCCGGTAGAGGGCACTAGTGTCTATAAAACCGTGTTAAGTGTGGCTTCTGGCCGGCAGAGGGCGCTAGTGTCTGTAAATTCGTGTCAAGTTTGGCGTCTGGCCGGCAGAGGGCGCTAGTGTCTATAAAACCGTGTTAAGTGTGGCTTCTGGCCGGCAGGTGGCGCTAGTGTCTGTGAATTCGTGCAAGTTTGGCGCCTGGCCGGCAGAGGGCGCTAGTGTCTATAAAACCGTGTTAAGTGTGGCTTCTGGCCGGCAGGTGGCGCTAGTGTCTGTAAATTCGTGTCAAGTTTGGCGTCTGGCCGGCAGAGGGCGCTAGTGTCTATAAAACCGTGTTTAGTTTGTCTTCTGGCCGGCAGAGGGCGCTAGTGTCTGTAAATTCGTGTCAAGTTTGGCGTCTGGCTGGCAGAGGGCGCTAGTGTCTATAAAACCGTGTTTAGTTTGTCTTCTGGCCGGCAGGTGGCGCTAGTGTGTATAAAACCGTGTTAAGCGTGGCTTCAGGCCGGCAGAGGGCGCTAGTGTCTATAAAACCGTGTTTAGTTTGTCTTCTTGCCGGCAGGTGGCGCTAGTGTCTATAAAACCGTGTTTAGTTTTTCTTCTGGCCGGTAGGATATAAGAACTTGTCGAGGTGTAACATATAAAAGTTGTATGAAATAGTAATAACATCGAAAAAAAAAAACCGTGTCAAGTTTGGCGCCTGGCCGGCAGAGGGCGCTAGTGTCTATAAAACCGTGTTAAGTGTGGCTTCTGGCCGGCAGGTGGCGCTAGTGTCTGTAAATTCGTGTCAAGTTTGGCGTCTGGCCGGTAGAGGGCACTAGTGTCTATAAAACCGTGTTAAGTGTGGCTTCTGGCCGGCAGAGGGCGCTAGTGTCTGTAAATTCGTGTCAAGTTTGGCGCCTGGCCGGCAGAGGGCGCTAGTGTCTATAAAACCGTGTTAAGTGTGGCTTCTGGCCGGCAGGTGGCGCTAGTGTCTGTAAATTCGTGTCAAGTTTGGCGCCTGGCCGGCAGAGGGCGCTAGTGTCTATAAAACCGTGTTTAGTTTGTCTTCTGGCCGGCAGAGGGCGCTAGTGTCTATAAAACCGTGTTAAGTGTGGCTTCTGGCCGGCAGGTGGCGCTAGTGTCTGTAAATTCGTGTCAAGTTTGGAGTCTGGCCGGCAGAGGGCGCTAGTGTCTATAAAACCGTGTTTAGTTTGTCTTCTGGCCGGCAGAGGGCGCTAGTGTCTGTAAATTCGTGTCAAGTTTGGCGTCTGGCTGGCAGAGGGCGCTAGTGTCTATAAAACCGTGTTTAGTTTGTCTTCTGGCCGGCAGGTGGCGCTAGTGTGTATAAAACCGTGTTAAGCGTGGCTTCAGGCCGGCAGAGGGCGCTAGTGTCTATAAAACCGTGTTTAGTTTGTCTTCTTGCCGGCAGGTGGCGCTAGTGTCTATAAAACCGTGTTTAGTTTTTCTTCTGGCCGGTAGGATATAAGAACTTGTCGAGGTGTAACATATAAAAGTTGTATGAAATAGTAATAACATCGAAAAAAAAAAACCGTGTCAAGTTTGGCGCCTGGCCGGCAGAGGGCGCTAGTGTCTATAAAACCGTGTTAAGTGTGGCTTCTGGCCGGCAGGTGGCGCTAGTGTCTATAAAACCGTGTTTAGTTTGTCTTCTGGCCGGCAGAGGGCGCTAGTGTCTATAAAACCGTGTTAAGTGTGGCTTCTGGCCGGCAGGTGGCGCTAGTGTCTGTGAATTCGTGCAAGTTTGGCGCCTGGCCGGCAGAGGGCGCTAGTGTCTATAAAACCGTGTTTAGTTTGTCTTCTGGCCGGCAGAGGGCGCTAGTGTCTGTAAATTCGTGTCAAGTTTGGCGTCTGGCCGGCAGAGGGCGCTAGTGTCTATAAAACCGTGTTTAGTTTGTCTTCTGGCCGGCAGAGGGCGCTAGTGTCTGTAAATTCGTGTCAAGTTTGGCGTCTGGCTGGCAGAGGGCGCTAGTGTCTATAAAACCGTGTTTAGTTTGTCTTCTGGCCGGCAGGTGGCGCTAGTGTGTATAAAACCGTGTTAAGCGTGGCTTCAGGCCGGCAGAGGGCGCTAGTGTCTATAAAACCGTGTTTAGTTTGTCTTCTTGCCGGCAGGTGGCGCTAGTGTCTATAAAACCGTGTTTAGTTTTTCTTCTGGCCGGTAGGATATAAGAACTTGTCGAGGTGTAACATATAAAAGTTGTATGAAATAGTAATAACATCGAAAAAAAAAAACCGTGTCAAGTTTGGCGCCTGGCCGGCAGAGGACGCTAGTGTCTATAAAACCGTGTTAAGTGTGGCTTCTGGCCGGCAGGTGGCGCTAGTGTCTATAAAACCGTGTTTAGTTTGTCTTCTGGCCGGCAGAGGGCGCTAGTGTCTATAAAACCGTGTTAAGTGTGGCTTCTGGCCGGCAGGTGGCGCTAGTGTCTGTGAATTCGTGCAAGTTTGGCGCCTGGCCGGCAGAGGGCGCTAGTGTCTATAAAACCGTGTTAAGTGTGGCTTCTGGCCGGCAGGTGGCGCTAGTGTCTGTAAATTCGTGTCAAGTTTGGCGTCTGGCCGGCAGAGGGCGCTAGTGTCTATAAAACCGTGTTTAGTTTGTCTTCTGGCCGGCAGAGGGCGCTAGTGTCTGTAAATTCGTGTCAAGTTTGGCGTCTGGCTGGCAGAGGGCGCTAGTGTCTATAAAACCGTGTTTAGTTTGTCTTCTGGCCGGCAGGTGGCGCTAGTGTGTATAAAACCGTGTTAAGCGTGGCTTCAGGCCGGCAGAGGGCGCTAGTGTCTATAAAACCGTGTTTAGTTTGTCTTCTTGCCGGCAGGTGGCGCTAGTGTCTATAAAACCGTGTTTAGTTTTTCTTCTGGCCGGTAGGATATAAGAACTTGTCGAGGTGTAACATATAAAAGTTGTATGAAATAGTAATAACATCGAAAAAAAAAAACCGTGTCAAGTTTGGCGTCTGGCCGGCAGAGGGCGCTAGTGTCTATAAAACCGTGTTAAGTGTGGCTTCTGGCCGGCAGGTGGCGCTAGTGTCTGTAAATTCGTGTCAAGTTTGGCGTCTGGCCGGTAGAGGGCACTAGTGTCTATAAAACCGTGTTAAGTGTGGCTTCTGGCCGGCAGAGGGCGCTAGTGTCTGTAAATTCGTGTCAAGTTTGGCGTCTGGCCGGCAGAGGGCGCTAGTGTCTATAAAACCGTGTTAAGTGTGGCTTCTGGCCGGCAGGTGGCGCTAGTGTCTGTAAATTCGTGTCAAGTTTGGCGCCTGGCCGGCAGAGGGCGCTAGTGTCTATAAAACCGTGTTTAGTTTGTCTTCTGGCCGGCAGAGGGCGCTAGTGTCTATAAAACCGTGTTAAGTGTGGCTTCTGGCCGGCAGGTGGCGCTAGTGTCTGTAAATTCGTGTCAAGTTTGGCGTCTGGCCGGCAGAGGGCGCTAGTGTCTATAAAACCGTGTTTAGTTTGTCTTCTGGCCGGCAGAGGGCGCTAGTGTCTGTAAATTCGTGTCAAGTTTGGCGTCTGGCTGGCAGAGGGCGCTAGTGTCTATAAAACCGTGTTTAGTTTGTCTTCTGGCCGGCAGGTGGCGCTAGTGTGTATAAAACCGTGTTAAGCGTGGCTTCAGGCCGGCAGAGGGCGCTAGTGTCTATAAAACCGTGTTTAGTTTGTCTTCTTGCCGGCAGGTGGCGCTAGTGTCTATAAAACCGTGTTTAGTTTTTCTTCTGGCCGGTAGGATATAAGAACTTGTCGAGGTGTAACATATAAAAGTTGTATGAAATAGTAATAACATCGAAAAAAAAAAACCGTGTCAAGTTTGGCGCCTGGCCGGCAGAGGGCGCTAGTGTCTATAAAACCGTGTTAAGTGTGGCTTCTGGCCGGCAGGTGGCGCTAGTGTCTGTAAATTCGTGTCAAGTTTGGCGTCTGGCCGGTAGAGGGCACTAGTGTCTATAAAACCGTGTTAAGTGTGGCTTCTGGCCGGCAGAGGGCGCTAGTGTCTGTAAATTCGTGTCAAGTTTGGCGCCTGGCCGGCAGAGGGCGCTAGTGTCTATAAAACCGTGTTAAGTGTGGCTTCTGGCCGGCAGGTGGCGCTAGTGTCTGTAAATTCGTGTCAAGTTTGGCGCCTGGCCGGCAGAGGGCGCTAGTGTCTATAAAACCGTGTTTAGTTTGTCTTCTGGCCGGCAGAGGGCGCTAGTGTCTATAAAACCGTGTTAAGTGTGGCTTCTGGCCGGCAGGTGGCGCTAGTGTCTGTGAATTCGTGCAAGTTTGGCGTCTGGCCGGTAGAGGGCACTAGTGTCTATAAAACCGTGTTAAGTGTGGCTTCTGGCCGGCAGAGGGCGCTAGTGTCTGTAAATTCGTGTCAAGTTTGGCGCCTGGCCGGCAGAGGGCGCTAGTGTCTATAAAACCGTGTTAAGTGTGGCTTCTGGCCGGCAGGTGGCGCTAGTGTCTGTAAATTCGTGTCAAGTTTGGCGCCTGGCCGGCAGAGGGCGCTAGTGTC
>NW_026614255.1:182500-200000 GCF_026230105.1 Diorhabda sublineata
AAAGCAAATCGCTTATCCTCCCTTGGTCTACGCGAGGTAAACCTTTACTTTCATTACGCCTTTAGGTTTAGTTATTTCCCAATGACTCGCGCACATGCTAGACTCCTTGGTCCGTGTTTCAAGACGGGTCCTGAAATTACCCAAATCGATAGCGTCGTTGATCGGCGTTTCGAAACGAGGTCTGTTCGAGAACACCGTAACCAACAGTCGTTCCGGGACAGAATCGGCATTATGTCCGATTACCGTCAAACACGAAACGCTCTTGCTACGGGCCGAACGCTAATTATAATTTAGCGGCCCCGCGCCATATTTGTACCGTCGAGCGAGTCTGTCGGAATATCGAGGGTCCGCATGAAAAAATCAAGTGGTCTCCACCTCGAGTCTTAAACAGACACCCAACGGATCACGACGTCCTACTAGAGGAAAAGTGCACGCGTTCGATATCGATTAGAAAAACGTAAAACGCGATTTATTGTGTTGCCGAAACAACAACAATATCCGTCATACAAACGTTCAACTTCAATTATCGAAACGCGAATGAATTTCCTCTTTCGACCTTTCGGGTTTCTCAGGTTTACCCCTGAACGGTTTCACGTACTCTTGAACTCTCTCTTCAAAGTGCTTTTCAACTTTCCCTCACGGTACTTGTTCGCTATCGGTCTCGTGGTCATATTTAGCCTTAGATGGAGTTTACCACCCACTTAGGGCTGCACTCTCAAGCAACCCGACTCTCAGGAGAGATCCTCACGCAATCGGCAACGGTCGCTACGGGCCTGGCACCCTCTATGGGCTGTGGCCCCGTTCAAGAAGGACTTGGACGCGCCGCACGATCTCGTGATAAACGGATCCTCCCTAACACCACATTTCCCGGTGGCCGATATCGACCACGGGATTCGGTGCTGGGCTTTTCCCTGTTCGCTCGCAGCTACTAAGGGAATCCTAGTTAGTTTCTTTTCCTCCGCTTAGTAATATGCTTAAATTCAGCGGGTAATCTCACCTGCTCTGAGGTCGATATATTATAATATATCTATAATATTTAAATACAATTCGCTAAAATATCACAAAAAAAAAAAACGTGTGTTTAATCACATTATACGAAATATAACATTATTTGTTTTTATTTATAGAGGCGGCAGAGCAAGTTATACATATATATATATATATATATATATATATATATATATATAAATTCATATATTTTGTCGATACAGTATAAATGATATAAAAAAAAACACTGGTCAGACGTCCAGTCTTCGAAACTTTATTATTTCTCTCGGACACGACGACCGCGTTATCATTTTAAATATATATAATATATACACTTATTTATCGACTATATATACGTAAATATAACTCTACCAAACAAATTTTATGTATTTCATATAAAAATACACACGATCAATTTATGGTAGTAATAGCGTCGTTGTGTTCAAAAATTGCGCAAATTTTTTCTATAAAAAATTTACGCTGCTTTTCGCATTTTAGGATGCCGCACAAAAAAAAAATACGCACAAGTTTATAGTATGTGCGTGTGTTTTCTTTTAGTGTGCGTTATTGTGTCTCACACATCCAACACGCTTAGCTTAGTCATTTATTTTTCTATAATAAATTGAAAAATTTTAAATTCTAAGCAGTCTTTTAAATTGATACGACCCTCAGTCAGGAGTGGTCCGGGAACGAGTATCCGAGGACCGCAATGTGCGTTCGAAATGTCGATGTTCATGTGTCCTGCAGTTCACAAGTTGACGCGCAATTAGCTGCGTTCTTCATCGACCCACGAGCCAAGTGATTCACCGTTCAGGGTAATCATTTTATTATGTCGTTTTCTCATATTCTATTCGTCGTATTTTTAATATTTGATTATTAAATTAATAATAATATTATAATATTTTATACGCGTATAGAATTATCTAACGACATTTATATAATATATATATATATATATATATATATATATATTTATTAAATGGTAATTATATATAAATTTTAGAGAAATTATAATATCGTACTTAAAAATATCCGATAAATTTTAACCGCTGCACATGTTTTATTACAAACGAGGCGCGCATAGACAGATATCTCGCACGATATATTCCTCTTAATTATTACAAGTTTTTTAATCTTGAAAGTTTTATACAAATTTCGACACGGTCGGGCGTAAATCTTCGAACACCTTCGAAATAATACGTGAAATATTATTTCTAAAACGAATTTTTATACATATCGAAAGAATCGACACGTGCTTAAAAGTTTCGTTTAGGTACCCGGATGAAGAAAATGTCTTATCATCTCACATAATCATCATCACATATAATATTGTCGAAATTTTTTTGTATTACCTTCGATCGATAAAAAACTTATGTAATAATAAAAAAACGAAATAAAATTTCTCCATAAAAATACAGAAGACAGACACACACGACGACAACAACAACAACAACAACAACAACAGACGACGTTTCAATAATCTATATATTTTTCGTTTATTATAATAACGATTCTTTATATTAGAACGTTTTTAGTTAACAAGAAATTTTGTTAATGATCGTTCTGTCAATCGTTAATATATATATATATATAATAATAAAAATATATTGTTACTACTATTGTGTCGTCATCGTCGTTCGTCGTCGTCGTCGTCGTCGACTCCTTCTACTAATCTATGATAAAAATTTTTCGTTATTTTTACTGTAAATTTATATATGTAGATATATATTTTATAGACGTATGAAATATATTTATCTTTTTTTTTTTTAAATATTATTCGAAACTTGTTCGAATTTTATAAAAAAAAAAAAAAAAAATTTCAATATATATACATCATATATTTATATCATATATAAATTTTCTTTTGAAGAGTTCGATTATTTTGTAGAAAAGAAAAATTTCTTTCACAATTATATATAATATAATAATACAGACTTGATTTCGTTTTTTTATTTTTTGTTTAAAAACGAACAAATACTCTGTAATGATCCTTCCGCAGGTTCACCTACGGAAACCTTGTTACGACTTTTACTTCCTCTAAATGATCAAGTTTGGTCATCTTTCCGAAGCATCGGCGACGCCGAAACGCCACCGCGCTCAGTCCGAAGACCTCACTAAATCATTCAATCGGTAGTAGCGACGGGCGGTGTGTACAAAGGGCAGGGACGTAATCAACGCGAGCTTATGACTCGCGCTTACTGGGAATTCCTCGTTCATGGGGAACAATTGCAAGCCCCAATCCCTAGCACGAAGGAGGTTCAGCGGGTTACCCGGGCCGCTCGGCCAGGGAGGACACGCTGATTCCTTCAGTGTAGCGCGCGTGCGGCCCAGAACATCTAAGGGCATCACAGACCTGTTATTGCTCAATCTCGTGCGGCTAGAAGCCGCCTGTCCCTCTAAGAAGAATTATTTGTACGCCGACAGTAAAAACCGCGAACGGCAAGAGCCGAAACTCAATACCGACGGGCCTTTGGGATGTCGAAATACGCCTAGTTAGCAGGCTAGAGTCTCGTTCGTTATCGGAATTAACCAGACAAATCGCTCCACCAACTAAGAACGGCCATGCACCACCACCCACCGAATCAAGAAAGAGCTCTCAATCTGTCAATCCTTCCGGTGTCCGGGCCTGGTGAGGTTTCCCGTGTTGAGTCAAATTAAGCCGCAGGCTCCACTCCTGGTGGTGCCCTTCCGTCAATTCCTTTAAGTTTCAGCTTTGCAACCATACTTCCCCCGGAACCCAAAAGCTTTGGTTTCCCGGAAGCTGCCCGCCGAGTCATCGGAGGAACGTCGGCGGATCGCTAGCTGGCATCGTTTATGGTTAGAACTAGGGCGGTATCTGATCGCCTTCGAACCTCTAACTTTCGTTCTTGATCAATGAAAGCGTTTTTGGCAAATGCTTTCGCTTCTGTCCGTCTTGCGACGATCCAAGAATTTCACCTCTAACGTCGCAATACGAATGCCCCCATCCGTTCCTATTAATCATTACCTCGGGGTTCCGAAAACCAACAAAATAGAACCGAGGTCCTATTCCATTATTCCATGCACACAGTATTCAGGCAAAATTTTGGCCTGCTTTAAGCACTCTAATTTGTTCAAAGTAAACGTGCCGGCCCACCTCGACACTCAGTCAAGAGCACCGCGGCGGGATTGAGTTGGGCCGCCCTTGCGAGCTAAGCCCACCGGCAGGACGTCCCACGACACGCCAGTTGACACCGCGTACGATGAACCAGCGGCGTGGGACACAGATTCGACTACGAGCTTTTTAACCGCAACAACTTTAATATACGCTATTGGAGCTGGAATTACCGCGGCTGCTGGCACCAGACTTGCCCTCCAATTGATCCTCGTTAAAGGGTTTAGAGTGTACTCATTCCGATTACGGGGCCTCGGATGAGTCCCGTATCGTTATTTTTCGTCACTACCTCCCCGTGCCGGGAGTGGGTAATTTGCGCGCCTGCTGCCTTCCTTGGATGTGGTAGCCGTTTCTCAGGCTCCCTCTCCGGAATCGAACCCTGATTCCCCGTTACCCGTTACAACCATGGTAGGCGCAGAACCTACCATCGACAGTTGATAAGGCAGACATTTGAAAGATGCGTCGCCGGTGCGAGACCGTGCGATCAGCGAAAAGTTATTCAGAGTCACCAAATTGTACGATGACGAGCAAGCCCGCCACCGATTGGTTTTGATCTAATAAAAGCGCTCCTTCCGTCTCCGGTCGGAACTCTGTTTGCATGTATTAGCTCTAGAATTACCACAGTTATCCAAGTAAATGTGGGTACGATCTAAGGAACCATAACTGATTTAATGAGCCTTTCGCGGTTTCACCTTAATTTGGCTTGTACTGAGACATGCATGGCTTAATCTTTGAGACAAGCATATGACTACTGGCAGGATCAACCAGGGAACTACTATTTGTGTATTTTATATATAATAAAACTATTATCGAAAAAGTTTTAATAACAATATCCACCACATAATGTGAGGATGAGAATTATGATGACGTTTTTTCATATTACATATATTTTATATTTATACACATAATATTTTATATTCATCTATATTCTCGTATATAATAAACACATTGTTATTTACTTTTTCGTTTGCGTGGTGTTTGCTGCGCTTATTATTGAAAATATATAATTTTCGGCGCCACGCTTTATATATTATAATATATTTTTCTTATATTTCATAAAATTTTCACCGAATCGACTATAAATTTATCTAAAATTTAATCGAAATGATATTTTAAATAAGATATAATTACGTCGACCGGAATAGAATTTCGACATTATCTCTACCCTTCGCTAGATTGTAAGCGACATGGTTTACAATTAGATAATAATGAACGAAATTTTTATTCTCGCTCGGAATAATGAGAGTTATCGCAATGTTGTGTAATAATATAAATGTTATATTATTATATATATTTTTATAGACGATCGCATATGAATCGCTCGCGGTAAAACGCTAGCTAAATTCGCGATCTCGCAATATATATTTAATTTGTGGATAAATTGATATAATATCTAAAAAGGGAACCGCTAGCAATATACGATAATATATTGGAGGAGAACGGGGACCCTTTCAGAAAACTATATAATCCACTATAATGTGGAATGACCGATACAACGTCTTTACGTAAATTATAACGAGTTCATTAAAATTTAACGAGACGTCAACTTCGATACACCACACATATATGTGCGCTGTACAACGGTACGCTTTCTACATTAACATTAATAAAGATGTATAGTGAAAATATATAAAAGATGTATTATGAATATTAAAAAGAAGTATTATGAAACTTCATACCGTCCGAGACGTAAAAGTGTTATGGAAAATATTAACAATAACGGAAAAAAAGTATTATGAAATTAGATTGCCGCTCGATGTACGAACGTACGAGATGTATTATATAAAAGTTGTATGAAAATAGTGATAATAATGAAAAACAAGTATTATGAAATGAGATTTTCCCTAAATATATGAACTTGTCGAAAAAGATGAATTGTGAAAGTTGAATGGAGACGTTTTGTGTGTAGGAGCCGTTCGAGGTATATTATATAAAAGTGTTATTGAAAATATTGACAATAACGGAAAAAATGTATTATGAAATTAGATCGCCGCTCGATGAACGAACGTACGAGATGTATTATATAAAAGTTGTATGAAAAAAGTAATAATTATGAAAAACAAGTATTATGAAATGAGATTTTCCCTAAATATATGAACTTGTCGAAAAAGATGAATTGTGAAAGTTGAATGGAGATGTTTTGTATGTAGGAACCGTTCGAGGTATATTATATAAAAGTGTTATGGAAAATATTAACAATAACGGAAAAAATGTATTATGAAATTAGATCGCCGCTCGATGAACGAACGTACGAGATGTATTATATAAAAGTTGTATGAAAATAGTAATAATTATGAAAAACAAGTATTATGAAATGAGATTTTCCCTAAATATATGAACTTGTCGAAAAAGATGAATTGTGAAAGTTGAATGGAGATGTTTTGTATGTAGGAACCGTTCGAGGTATATTATATAAAAGTGTTATGGAAAATATTGACAATAACGGAAAAAATGTATTATGAAATTAGATCGCCGCTCGATGAACGAACGTACGAGATGTATTATATAAAAGTTGTATGAAAATAGTAATAATTATGAAAAACAAGTATTATGAAATGAGATTTTCCCTAAATATATGAACTTGTCGAAAAAGATGAATTGTGAAAGTTGAATGGAGATGTTTTGTATGTAGGAACCGTTCGAGGTATATTATATAAAAGTGTTATGGAAAATATTAACAATAACGGAAAAAATGTATTATGAAATTAGATCGCCGCTCGATGAACGAACGTACGAGATGTATTATATAAAAGTTGTATGAAAATAGTAATAATTATGAAAAACAAGTATTATGAAATGAGATTTTCCCTAAATATATGAACTTGTCGAAAAAGATGAATTGTAAAAGTTGAATGGAGATGTTTTGTATGTAGGAACCGTTCGAGGTATATTATATAAAAGTGTTATGGAAAATATTGACAATAACGGAAAAAATGTATTATGAAATTAGATCGCCGCTCGATGAACGAACGTACGAGATATATTATATAAAAGTTGTATGAAAATAGTAATAATTATGAAAAACAAGTATTATGAAATGAGATTTTCCCTAAATATATGAACTTGTCGAAAAAGATGAATTGTGAAAGTTGAATGGAGATGTTTTGTATGTAGGAGCCGTTCGAGGTATATTATATAAAAGTGCTATGAAAATATTAACAATAACGGAAAAAAGTATTATGAAATTAGATCGCCGCTCGATGTATGAACGTCCGAGATGTATTATATAAAAGTTGTATTAAATTAGTGATAATAATGAAAAACAAGTAGTATGAAATTATATTCCGCTCGACTTAGGAACTTGTCGAAAAAGATGAATTGTGAAAGTTGAATGGAGTTGTTTTTTATGTAGGAGCCGTTCGAGGTATATAATATAAAAGTGCTATGAAAATATTAACAATAACGGAAAAAAGTATTATGAAATTAGATCGCCGCTCGATGTATGAACGTCCGAGATGTATTATATAAAAGTTGTATTAAATTAGTGATAATAATGAAAAACAAGTAGTATGAAATTATATTCCGCTCGATATAAGAACTTGTCGAAAAAGATGAATTGCGAAAATTGAATGGAGATGTTTTGTATGTAGGAGCCGTTCGAGGTATATTATATAAAAGTGTTAAGCGTGGCTTCAGGCCGGCAGAGGGCGCTAGTGTCTGTAAATTCGTGTCAAGTTTGGCGCCTGGCCGGCAGAGGGCGCTAGTGTCTATAAAACCGTGTTAAGTGTGGCTTCTGGCCGGCAGGTGGCGCTAGTGTCTGTAAATTCGTGTCAAGTTTGGCGTCTGGCCGGCAGAGGGCGCTAGTGTCTATAAAACCGTGTTTAGTTTGTCTTCTGGCCGGCAGAGGGCGCTAGTGTCTGTAAATTCGTGTCAAGTTTGGCGTCTGGCTGGCAGAGGGCGCTAGTGTCTATAAAACCGTGTTTAGTTTGTCTTCTGGCCGGCAGAGGGCGCTAGTGTCTATAAAACCGTGTTAAGTGTGGCTTCTGGCCGGCAGGTGGCGCTAGTGTCTGTGAATTCGTGCAAGTTTGGCGCCTGGCCGGCAGAGGGCGCTAGTGTCTATAAAACCGTGTTAAGTGTGGCTTCTGGCCGGCAGGTGGCGCTAGTGTCTGTAAATTCGTGTCAAGTTTGGCGTCTGGCCGGCAGAGGGCGCTAGTGTCTATAAAACCGTGTTTAGTTTGTCTTCTGGCCGGCAGAGGGCGCAAGTGTCTGTAAATTCGTGTCAAGTTTGGCGTCTGGCTGGCAGAGGGCGCTAGTGTCTGTAAATTCGTGTCAAGTTTGGCGTCTGGCCGGTAGAGGGCACTAGTGTCTATAAAACCGTGTTAAGTGTGGCTTCTGGCCGGTAGAGGGCGCTAGTGTCTGTAAATTCGTGTCAAGTTTGGCGTCTGGCCGGCAGAGGGCGCTAGTGTCTATAAAACCGTGTTAAGTGTGGCTTCTGGCCGGCAGGTGGCGCTAGTGTCTGTAAATTCGTGTCAAGTTTGGCGCCTGGCCGGCAGAGGGCGCTAGTGTCTATAAAACCGTGTTTAGTTTGTCTTCTGGCCGGCAGAGGGCGCTAGTGTCTATAAAACCGTGTTAAGTGTGGCTTCTGGCCGGCAGGTGGCGCTAGTGTCTGTGAATTCGTGCAAGTTTGGCGCCTGGCCGGCAGAGGGCGCTAGTGTCTATAAAACCGTGTTAAGTGTGGCTTCTGGCCGGCAGGTGGCGCTAGTGTCTGTAAATTCGTGTCAAGTTTGGCGTCTGGCCGGCAGAGGGCGCTAGTGTCTATAAAACCGTGTTTAGTTTGTCTTCTGGCCGGCAGAGGGCGCTAGTGTCTGTAAATTCGTGTCAAGTTTGGCGTCTGGCTGGCAGAGGGCGCTAGTGTCTATAAAACCGTGTTTAGTTTGTCTTCTGGCCGGCAGGTGGCGCTAGTGTGTATAAAACCGTGTTAAGCGTGGCTTCAGGCCGGCAGAGGGCGCTAGTGTCTATAAAACCGTGTTTAGTTTGTCTTCTTGCCGGCAGGTGGCGCTAGTGTCTATAAAACCGTGTTTAGTTTTTCTTCTGGCCGGTAGGATATAAGAACTTGTCGAGGTGTAACATATAAAAGTTGTATGAAATAGTAATAACATCGAAAAAAAAAAACCGTGTCAAGTTTGGCGCCTGGCCGGCAGAGGGCGCTAGTGTCTATAAAACCGTGTTAAGTGTGGCTTCTGGCCGGCAGGTGGCGCTAGTGTCTATAAAACCGTGTTTAGTTTGTCTTCTGGCCGGCAGAGGGCGCTAGTGTCTATAAAACCGTGTTAAGTGTGGCTTCTGGCCGGCAGGTGGCGCTAGTGTCTGTGAATTCGTGCAAGTTTGGCGCCTGGCCGGCAGAGGGCGCTAGTGTCTATAAAACCGTGTTAAGTGTGGCTTCTGGCCGGCAGGTGGCGCTAGTGTCTGTAAATTCGTGTCAAGTTTGGCGTCTGGCCGGCAGAGGGCGCTAGTGTCTATAAAACCGTGTTTAGTTTGTCTTCTGGCCGGCAGAGGGCGCTAGTGTCTGTAAATTCGTGTCAAGTTTGGCGTCTGGCTGGCAGAGGGCGCTAGTGTCTATAAAACCGTGTTTAGTTTGTCTTCTGGCCGGCAGGTGGCGCTAGTGTGTATAAAACCGTGTTAAGCGTGGCTTCAGGCCGGCAGAGGGCGCTAGTGTCTATAAAACCGTGTTTAGTTTGTCTTCTTGCCGGCAGGTGGCGCTAGTGTCTATAAAACCGTGTTTAGTTTTTCTTCTGGCCGGTAGGATATAAGAACTTGTCGAGGTGTAACATATAAAAGTTGTATGAAATAGTAATAACATCGAAAAAAAAAAACCGTGTCAAGTTTGGCGTCTGGCCGGCAGAGGGCGCTAGTGTCTATAAAACCGTGTTAAGTGTGGCTTCTGGCCGGCAGGTGGCGCTAGTGTCTGTAAATTCGTGTCAAGTTTGGCGTCTGGCCGGTAGAGGGCACTAGTGTCTATAAAACCGTGTTAAGTGTGGCTTCTGGCCGGCAGAGGGCGCTAGTGTCTGTAAATTCGTGTCAAGTTTGGCGTCTGGCCGGCAGAGGGCGCTAGTGTCTATAAAACCGTGTTAAGTGTGGCTTCTGGCCGGCAGGTGGCGCTAGTGTCTGTAAATTCGTGTCAAGTTTGGCGCCTGGCCGGCAGAGGGCGCTAGTGTCTATAAAACCGTGTTTAGTTTGTCTTCTGGCCGGCAGAGGGCGCTAGTGTCTATAAAACCGTGTTAAGTGTGGCTTCTGGCCGGCAGGTGGCGCTAGTGTCTGTGAATTCGTGCAAGTTTGGCGCCTGGCCGGCAGAGGGCGCTAGTGTCTATAAAACCGTGTTAAGTGTGGCTTCTGGCCGGCAGGTGGCGCTAGTGTCTGTGAATTCGTGCAAGTTTGGCGCCTGGCCGGCAGGTGGCGCTAGTGTCTGTGAATTCGTGCAAGTTTGGCGCCTGGCCGGCAGGTGGCGCTAGTGTCTGTGAATTCGTGCAAGTTTGGCGCCTGGCCGGCAGAGGGCGCTAGTGTCTATAAAACCGTGTTTAGTTTGTCTTCTGGCCGGCAGAGGGCGCTAGTGTCTGTAAATTCGTGTCAAGTTTGGCGTCTGGCTGGCAGAGGGCGCTAGTGTCTATAAAACCGTGTTTAGTTTGTCTTCTGGCCGGCAGGTGGCGCTAGTGTGTATAAAACCGTGTTAAGCGTGGCTTCAGGCCGGCAGAGGGCGCTAGTGTCTATAAAACCGTGTTTAGTTTGTCTTCTTGCCGGCAGGTGGCGCTAGTGTCTATAAAACCGTGTTTAGTTTTTCTTCTGGCCGGTAGGATATAAGAACTTGTCGAGGTGTAACATATAAAAGTTGTATGAAATAGTAATAACATCGAAAAAAAAAACCGTGTCAAGTTTGGCGCCTGGCCGGCAGAGGGCGCTAGTGTCTATAAAACCGTGTTAAGTGTGGCTTCTGGCCGGCAGGTGGCGCTAGTGTCTATAAAACCGTGTTTAGTTTGTCTTCTGGCCGGCAGAGGGCGCTAGTGTCTATAAAACCGTGTTAAGTGTGGCTTCTGGCCGGCAGGTGGCGCTAGTGTCTGTGAATTCGTGCAAGTTTGGCGCCTGGCCGGCAGAGGGCGCTAGTGTCTATAAAACCGTGTTAAGTGTGGCTTCTGGCCGGCAGGTGGCGCTAGTGTCTGTAAATTCGTGTCAAGTTTGGCGTCTGGCCGGCAGAGGGCGCTAGTGTCTATAAAACCGTGTTTAGTTTGTCTTCTGGCCGGCAGAGGGCGCTAGTGTCTGTAAATTCGTGTCAAGTTTGGCGTCTGGCTGGCAGAGGGCGCTAGTGTCTATAAAACCGTGTTTAGTTTGTCTTCTGGCCGGCAGGTGGCGCTAGTGTGTATAAAACCGTGTTAAGCGTGGCTTCAGGCCGGCAGAGGGCGCTAGTGTCTATAAAACCGTGTTTAGTTTGTCTTCTTGCCGGCAGGTGGCGCTAGTGTCTATAAAACCGTGTTTAGTTTTTCTTCTGGCCGGTAGGATATAAGAACTTGTCGAGGTGTAACATATAAAAGTTGTATGAAATAGTAATAACATCGAAAAAAAAAAACCGTGTCAAGTTTGGCGCCTGGCCGGCAGAGGGCGCTAGTGTCTATAAAACCGTGTTAAGTGTGGCTTCTGGCCGGCAGGTGGCGCTAGTGTCTGTAAATTCGTGTCAAGTTTGGCGTCTGGCCGGTAGAGGGCACTAGTGTCTATAAAACCGTGTTAAGTGTGGCTTCTGGCCGGCAGAGGGCGCTAGTGTCTGTAAATTCGTGTCAAGTTTGGCGCCTGGCCGGCAGAGGGCGCTAGTGTCTATGAAACCGTGTTAAGTGTGGCTTCTGGCCGGCAGGTGGCGCTAGTGTCTATAAAACCGTGTTTAGTTTGTCTTCTGGCCGGCAGAGGGCGCTAGTGCCTATAAAACCGTGTTAAGTGTGGCTTCTGGCCGGCAGGTGGCGCTAGTGTCTGTGAATTCGTGCAAGTTTGGCGCCTGGCCGGCAGAGGGCGCTAGTGTCTATAAAACCGTGTTAAGTGTGGCTTCTGGCCGGCAGGTGGCGCTAGTGTCTGTAAATTCGTGTCAAGTTTGGAGTCTGGCCGGCAGAGGGCGCTAGTGTCTATAAAACCGTGTTTAGTTTGTCTTCTGGCCGGCAGAGGGCGCTAGTGTCTGTAAATTCGTGTCAAGTTTGGCGTCTGGCTGGCAGAGGGCGCTAGTGTCTATAAAACCGTGTTTAGTTTGTCTTCTGGCCGGCAGGTGGCGCTAGTGTGTATAAAACCGTGTTAAGCGTGGCTTCAGGCCGGCAGAGGGCGCTAGTGTCTATAAAACCGTGTTTAGTTTGTCTTCTTGCCGGCAGGTGGCGCTAGTGTCTATAAAACCGTGTTTAGTTTTTCTTCTGGCCGGTAGGATATAAGAACTTGTCGAGGTGTAACATATAAAAGTTGTATGAAATAGTAATAACATCGAAAAAAAAAAACCGTGTCAAGTTTGGCGCCTGGCCGGCAGAGGGCGCTAGTGTCTATAAAACCGTGTTAAGTGTGGCTTCTGGCCGGCAGGTGGCGCTAGTGTCTGTAAATTCGTGTCAAGTTTGGCGTCTGGCCGGTAGAGGGCACTAGTGTCTATAAAACCGTGTTAAGTGTGGCTTCTGGCCGGCAGAGGGCGCTAGTGTCTGTAAATTCGTGTCAAGTTTGGCGTCTGGCCGGCAGAGGGCGCTAGTGTCTATAAAACCGTGTTAAGTGTGGCTTCTGGCCGGCAGGTGGCGCTAGTGTCTGTGAATTCGTGCAAGTTTGGCGCCTGGCCGGCAGAGGGCGCTAGTGTCTATAAAACCGTGTTAAGTGTGGCTTCTGGCCGGCAGGTGGCGCTAGTGTCTGTAAATTCGTGTCAAGTTTGGCGTCTGGCCGGCAGAGGGCGCTAGTGTCTATAAAACCGTGTTTAGTTTGTCTTCTGGCCGGCAGAGGGCGCTAGTGTCTGTAAATTCGTGTCAAGTTTGGCGTCTGGCTGGCAGAGGGCGCTAGTGTCTATAAAACCGTGTTTAGTTTGTCTTCTGGCCGGCAGGTGGCGCTAGTGTGTATAAAACCGTGTTAAGCGTGGCTTCAGGCCGGCAGAGGGCGCTAGTGTCTATAAAACCGTGTTTAGTTTGTCTTCTTGCCGGCAGGTGGCGCTAGTGTCTATAAAACCGTGTTTAGTTTTTCTTCTGGCCGGTAGGATATAAGAACTTGTCGAGGTGTAACATATAAAAGTTGTATGAAATAGTAATAACATCGAAAAAAAAAAACCGTGTCAAGTTTGGCGTCTGGCCGGCAGAGGGCGCTAGTGTCTATAAAACCGTGTTAAGTGTGGCTTCTGGCCGGCAGGTGGCGCTAGTGTCTGTAAATTCGTGTCAAGTTTGGCGTCTGGCCGGTAGAGGGCACTAGTGTCTATAAAACCGTGTTAAGTGTGGCTTCTGGCCGGCAGAGGGCGCTAGTGTCTGTAAATTCGTGTCAAGTTTGGCGTCTGGCCGGCAGAGGGCGCTAGTGTCTATAAAACCGTGTTAAGTGTGGCTTCTGGCCGGCAGGTGGCGCTAGTGTCTGTAAATTCGTGTCAAGTTTGGCGCCTGGCCGGCAGAGGGCGCTAGTGTCTATAAAACCGTGTTTAGTTTGTCTTCTGGCCGGCAGAGGGCGCTAGTGTCTATAAAACCGTGTTAAGTGTGGCTTCTGGCCGGCAGGTGGCGCTAGTGTCTGTGAATTCGTGCAAGTTTGGCGCCTGGCCGGCAGAGGGCGCTAGTGTCTATAAAACCGTGTTAAGTGTGGCTTCTGGCCGGCAGGTGGCGCTAGTGTCTGTGAATTCGTGCAAGTTTGGCGCCTGGCCGGCAGGTGGCGCTAGTGTCTGTGAATTCGTGCAAGTTTGGCGCCTGGCCGGCAGGTGGCGCTAGTGTCTGTGAATTCGTGCAAGTTTGGCGCCTGGCCGGCAGAGGGCGCTAGTGTCTATAAAACCGTGTTTAGTTTGTCTTCTGGCCGGCAGAGGGCGCTAGTGTCTGTAAATTCGTGTCAAGTTTGGCGTCTGGCTGGCAGAGGGCGCTAGTGTCTATAAAACCGTGTTTAGTTTGTCTTCTGGCCGGCAGGTGGCGCTAGTGTGTATAAAACCGTGTTAAGCGTGGCTTCAGGCCGGCAGAGGGCGCTAGTGTCTATAAAACCGTGTTTAGTTTGTCTTCTTGCCGGCAGGTGGCGCTAGTGTCTATAAAACCGTGTTTAGTTTTTCTTCTGGCCGGTAGGATATAAGAACTTGTCGAGGTGTAACATATAAAAGTTGTATGAAATAGTAATAACATCGAAAAAAAAAACCGTGTCAAGTTTGGCGCCTGGCCGGCAGAGGGCGCTAGTGTCTATAAAACCGTGTTAAGTGTGGCTTCTGGCCGGCAGGTGGCGCTAGTGTCTATAAAACCGTGTTTAGTTTGTCTTCTGGCCGGCAGAGGGCGCTAGTGTCTATAAAACCGTGTTAAGTGTGGCTTCTGGCCGGCAGGTGGCGCTAGTGTCTGTGAATTCGTGCAAGTTTGGCGCCTGGCCGGCAGAGGGCGCTAGTGTCTATAAAACCGTGTTAAGTGTGGCTTCTGGCCGGCAGGTGGCGCTAGTGTCTGTAAATTCGTGTCAAGTTTGGCGTCTGGCCGGCAGAGGGCGCTAGTGTCTATAAAACCGTGTTTAGTTTGTCTTCTGGCCGGCAGAGGGCGCTAGTGTCTGTAAATTCGTGTCAAGTTTGGCGTCTGGCTGGCAGAGGGCGCTAGTGTCTATAAAACCGTGTTTAGTTTGTCTTCTGGCCGGCAGGTGGCGCTAGTGTGTATAAAACCGTGTTAAGCGTGGCTTCAGGCCGGCAGAGGGCGCTAGTGTCTATAAAACCGTGTTTAGTTTGTCTTCTTGCCGGCAGGTGGCGCTAGTGTCTATAAAACCGTGTTTAGTTTTTCTTCTGGCCGGTAGGATATAAGAACTTGTCGAGGTGTAACATATAAAAGTTGTATGAAATAGTAATAACATCGAAAAAAAAAAACCGTGTCAAGTTTGGCGCCTGGCCGGCAGAGGGCGCTAGTGTCTATAAAACCGTGTTAAGTGTGGCTTCTGGCCGGCAGGTGGCGCTAGTGTCTGTAAATTCGTGTCAAGTTTGGCGTCTGGCCGGTAGAGGGCACTAGTGTCTATAAAACCGTGTTAAGTGTGGCTTCTGGCCGGCAGAGGGCGCTAGTGTCTGTAAATTCGTGTCAAGTTTGGCGCCTGGCCGGCAGAGGGCGCTAGTGTCTATGAAACCGTGTTAAGTGTGGCTTCTGGCCGGCAGGTGGCGCTAGTGTCTATAAAACCGTGTTTAGTTTGTCTTCTGGCCGGCAGAGGGCGCTAGTGCCTATAAAACCGTGTTAAGTGTGGCTTCTGGCCGGCAGGTGGCGCTAGTGTCTGTGAATTCGTGCAAGTTTGGCGCCTGGCCGGCAGAGGGCGCTAGTGTCTATAAAACCGTGTTAAGTGTGGCTTCTGGCCGGCAGGTGGCGCTAGTGTCTGTAAATTCGTGTCAAGTTTGGAGTCTGGCCGGCAGAGGGCGCTAGTGTCTATAAAACCGTGTTTAGTTTGTCTTCTGGCCGGCAGAGGGCGCTAGTGTCTGTAAATTCGTGTCAAGTTTGGCGTCTGGCTGGCAGAGGGCGCTAGTGTCTATAAAACCGTGTTTAGTTTGTCTTCTGGCCGGCAGGTGGCGCTAGTGTGTATAAAACCGTGTTAAGCGTGGCTTCAGGCCGGCAGAGGGCGCTAGTGTCTATAAAACCGTGTTTAGTTTGTCTTCTTGCCGGCAGGTGGCGCTAGTGTCTATAAAACCGTGTTTAGTTTTTCTTCTGGCCGGTAGGATATAAGAACTTGTCGAGGTGTAACATATAAAAGTTGTATGAAATAGTAATAACATCGAAAAAAAAAAACCGTGTCAAGTTTGGCGTCTGGCCGGCAGAGGGCGCTAGTGTCTATAAAACCGTGTTAAGTGTGGCTTCTGGCCGGCAGGTGGCGCTAGTGTCTGTAAATTCGTGTCAAGTTTGGCGTCTGGCCGGTAGAGGGCACTAGTGTCTATAAAACCGTGTTAAGTGTGGCTTCTGGCCGGCAGAGGGCGCTAGTGTCTGTAAATTCGTGTCAAGTTTGGCGTCTGGCCGGCAGAGGGCGCTAGTGTCTATAAAACCGTGTTAAGTGTGGCTTCTGGCCGGCAGGTGGCGCTAGTGTCTGTAAATTCGTGTCAAGTTTGGCGCCTGGCCGGCAGAGGGCGCTAGTGTCTATAAAACCGTGTTTAGTTTGTCTTCTGGCCGGCAGAGGGCGCTAGTGTCTATAAAACCGTGTTAAGTGTGGCTTCTGGCCGGCAGGTGGCGCTAGTGTCTGTAAATTCGTGTCAAGTTTGGCGTCTGGCCGGCAGAGGGCGCTAGTGTCTATAAAACCGTGTTTAGTTTGTCTTCTGGCCGGCAGAGGGCGCTAGTGTCTGTAAATTCGTGTCAAGTTTGGCGTCTGGCTGGCAGAGGGCGCTAGTGTCTATAAAACCGTGTTTAGTTTGTCTTCTGGCCGGCAGGTGGCGCTAGTGTGTATAAAACCGTGTTAAGCGTGGCTTCAGGCCGGCAGAGGGCGCTAGTGTCTATAAAACCGTGTTTAGTTTGTCTTCTTGCCGGCAGGTGGCGCTAGTGTCTATAAAACCGTGTTTAGTTTTTCTTCTGGCCGGTAGGATATAAGAACTTGTCGAGGTGTAACATATAAAAGTTGTATGAAATAGTAATAACATCGAAAAAAAAAAACCGTGTCAAGTTTGGCGCCTGGCCGGCAGAGGGCGCTAGTGTCTATAAAACCGTGTTAAGTGTGGCTTCTGGCCGGCAGGTGGCGCTAGTGTCTGTAAATTCGTGTCAAGTTTGGCGTCTGGCCGGTAGAGGGCACTAGTGTCTATAAAACCGTGTTAAGTGTGGCTTCTGGCCGGCAGAGGGCGCTAGTGTCTGTAAATTCGTGTCAAGTTTGGCGCCTGGCCGGCAGAGGGCGCTAGTGTCTATAAAACCGTGTTAAGTGTGGCTTCTGGCCGGCAGGTGGCGCTAGTGTCTGTAAATTCGTGTCAAGTTTGGCGCCTGGCCGGCAGAGGGCGCTAGTGTCTATAAAACCGTGTTTAGTTTGTCTTCTGGCCGGCAGAGGGCGCTAGTGTCTATAAAACCGTGTTAAGTGTGGCTTCTGGCCGGCAGGTGGCGCTAGTGTCTGTGAATTCGTGCAAGTTTGGCGTCTGGCCGGTAGAGGGCACTAGTGTCTATAAAACCGTGTTAAGTGTGGCTTCTGGCCGGCAGAGGGCGCTAGTGTCTGTAAATTCGTGTCAAGTTTGGCGCCTGGCCGGCAGAGGGCGCTAGTGTCTATAAAACCGTGTTAAGTGTGGCTTCTGGCCGGCAGGTGGCGCTAGTGTCT
>NW_026614255.1:205000-217500 GCF_026230105.1 Diorhabda sublineata
TATCCGTCATACAAACGTTCAACTTCAATTATCGAAACGCGAATGAATTTCCTCTTTCGACCTTTCGGGTTTCTCAGGTTTACCCCTGAACGGTTTCACGTACTCTTGAACTCTCTCTTCAAAGTGCTTTTCAACTTTCCCTCACGGTACTTGTTCGCTATCGGTCTCGTGGTCATATTTAGCCTTAGATGGAGTTTACCACCCACTTAGGGCTGCACTCTCAAGCAACCCGACTCTCAGGAGAGATCCTCACGCAATCGGCAACGGTCGCTACGGGCCTGGCACCCTCTATGGGCTGTGGCCCCGTTCAAGAAGGACTTGGACGCGCCGCACGATCTCGTGATAAACGGATCCTCCCTAACACCACATTTCCCGGTGGCCGATATCGACCACGGGATTCGGTGCTGGGCTTTTCCCTGTTCGCTCGCAGCTACTAAGGGAATCCTAGTTAGTTTCTTTTCCTCCGCTTAGTAATATGCTTAAATTCAGCGGGTAATCTCACCTGCTCTGAGGTCGATATATTATAATATATCTATAATATTTAAATACAATTCGCTAAAATATCACAAAAAAAAAAACGTGTGTTTAATCACATTATACGAAATATAACATTATTTGTTTTTATTTATAGAGGCGGCAGAGCAAGTTATACATATATATATATATATATATATATATATATATATATATAAATTCATATATTTTGTCGATACAGTATAAATGATATAAAAAAAAACACTGGTCAGACGTCCAGTCTTCGAAACTTTATTATTTCTCTCGGACACGACGACCGCGTTATCATTTTAAATATATATAATATATACACTTATTTATCGACTATATATACGTAAATATAACTCTACCAAACAAATTTTATGTATTTCATATAAAAATACACACGATCAATTTATGGTAGTAATAGCGTCGTTGTGTTCAAAAATTGCGCAAATTTTTTCTATAAAAAATTTACGCTGCTTTTCGCATTTTAGGATGCCGCACAAAAAAAAAATACGCACAAGTTTATAGTATGTGCGTGTGTTTTCTTTTAGTGTGCGTTATTGTGTCTCACACATCCAACACGCTTAGTCATTTATTTTTCTATAATAAATTGAAAAATTTTAAATTCTAAGCAGTCTTTTAAATTGATACGACCCTCAGTCAGGAGTGGTCCGGGAACGAGTATCCGAGGACCGCAATGTGCGTTCGAAATGTCGATGTTCATGTGTCCTGCAGTTCACAAGTTGACGCGCAATTAGCTGCGTTCTTCATCGACCCACGAGCCAAGTGATTCACCGTTCAGGGTAATCATTTTATTATGTCGTTTTCTCATATTCTATTCGTCGTATTTTTAATATTTGATTATTAAATTAATAATAATATTATAATATTTTATACGCGTATAGAATTATCTAACGACATTTATATAATATATATATATATATATATATATATATATATTATTTATTAAATGGTAATTATATATAAATTTTAGAGAAATTATAATATCGTACTTAAAAATATCCGATAAATTTTAACCGCTGCACATGTTTTATTACAAACGAGGCGCGCATAGACAGATATCTCGCACGATATATTCCTCTTAATTATTACAAGTTTTTTAATCTTGAAAGTTTTATACAAATTTCGACACGGTCGGGCGTAAATCTTCGAACACCTTCGAAATAATACGTGAAATATTATTTCTAAAACGAATTTTTATACATATCGAAAGAATCGACACGTGCTTAAAAGTTTCGTTTAGGTACCCGGATGAAGAAAATGTCTTATCATCTTACATAATCATCATCACATATAATATTGTCGAAATTTTTTTGTATTACCTTCGATCGATAAAAAACTTATGTAATAATAAAAAAACGAAATAAAATTTCTCCATAAAAATACAGAAGACAGACACACACGACGACAACAACAACAACAACAACAACAGACGACGTTTCAATAATCTATATATTTTTCGTTTATTATAATAACGATTCTTTATATTAGAACGTTTTTAGTTAACAAGAAATTTTGTTAATGATCGTTCTGTCAATCGTTAATATATATATATATATAATAATAAAAATATATTGTTACTACTATTGTGTCGTCATCGTCGTTCGTCGTCGTCGTCGTCGTCGACTCCTTCTACTAATCTATGATAAAAATTTTTCGTTATTTTTACTGTAAATTTATATATGTAGATATATATTTTATAGACGTATGAAATATATTTATCTTTTTTTTTTTTAAATATTATTCGAAACTTGTTCGAATTTTATAAAAAAAAAAAAAAAAAATTTCAATATATATACATCATATATTTATATCATATATAAATTTTCTTTTGAAGAGTTCGATTATTTTGTAGAAAAGAAAAATTTCTTTCACAATTATATATAATATAATAATACAGACTTGATTTCGTTTTTTTATTTTTTGTTTAAAAACGAACAAATACTCTGTAATGATCCTTCCGCAGGTTCACCTACGGAAACCTTGTTACGACTTTTACTTCCTCTAAATGATCAAGTTTGGTCATCTTTCCGAAGCATCGGCGACGCCGAAACGCCACCGCGCTCAGTCCGAAGACCTCACTAAATCATTCAATCGGTAGTAGCGACGGGCGGTGTGTACAAAGGGCAGGGACGTAATCAACGCGAGCTTATGACTCGCGCTTACTGGGAATTCCTCGTTCATGGGGAACAATTGCAAGCCCCAATCCCTAGCACGAAGGAGGTTCAGCGGGTTACCCGGGCCGCTCGGCCAGGGAGGACACGCTGATTCCTTCAGTGTAGCGCGCGTGCGGCCCAGAACATCTAAGGGCATCACAGACCTGTTATTGCTCAATCTCGTGCGGCTAGAAGCCGCCTGTCCCTCTAAGAAGAATTATTTGTACGCCGACAGTAAAAACCGCGAACGGCAAGAGCCGAAACTCAATACCGACGGGCCTTTGGGATGTCGAAATACGCCTAGTTAGCAGGCTAGAGTCTCGTTCGTTATCGGAATTAACCAGACAAATCGCTCCACCAACTAAGAACGGCCATGCACCACCACCCACCGAATCAAGAAAGAGCTCTCAATCTGTCAATCCTTCCGGTGTCCGGGCCTGGTGAGGTTTCCCGTGTTGAGTCAAATTAAGCCGCAGGCTCCACTCCTGGTGGTGCCCTTCCGTCAATTCCTTTAAGTTTCAGCTTTGCAACCATACTTCCCCCGGAACCCAAAAGCTTTGGTTTCCCGGAAGCTGCCCGCCGAGTCATCGGAGGAACGTCGGCGGATCGCTAGCTGGCATCGTTTATGGTTAGAACTAGGGCGGTATCTGATCGCCTTCGAACCTCTAACTTTCGTTCTTGATCAATGAAAGCGTTTTTGGCAAATGCTTTCGCTTCTGTCCGTCTTGCGACGATCCAAGAATTTCACCTCTAACGTCGCAATACGAATGCCCCCATCCGTTCCTATTAATCATTACCTCGGGGTTCCGAAAACCAACAAAATAGAACCGAGGTCCTATTCCATTATTCCATGCACACAGTATTCAGGCAAAATTTTGGCCTGCTTTAAGCACTCTAATTTGTTCAAAGTAAACGTGCCGGCCCACCTCGACACTCAGTCAAGAGCACCGCGGCGGGATTGAGTTGGGCCGCCCTTGCGAGCTAAGCCCACCGGCAGGACGTCCCACGACACGCCAGTTGACACCGCGTACGATGAACCAGCGGCGTGGGACACAGATTCGACTACGAGCTTTTTAACCGCAACAACTTTAATATACGCTATTGGAGCTGGAATTACCGCGGCTGCTGGCACCAGACTTGCCCTCCAATTGATCCTCGTTAAAGGGTTTAGAGTGTACTCATTCCGATTACGGGGCCTCGGATGAGTCCCGTATCGTTATTTTTCGTCACTACCTCCCCGTGCCGGGAGTGGGTAATTTGCGCGCCTGCTGCCTTCCTTGGATGTGGTAGCCGTTTCTCAGGCTCCCTCTCCGGAATCGAACCCTGATTCCCCGTTACCCGTTACAACCATGGTAGGCGCAGAACCTACCATCGACAGTTGATAAGGCAGACATTTGAAAGATGCGTCGCCGGTGCGAGACCGTGCGATCAGCGAAAAGTTATTCAGAGTCACCAAATTGTACGATGACGAGCAAGCCCGCCACCGATTGGTTTTGATCTAATAAAAGCGCTCCTTCCGTCTCCGGTCGGAACTCTGTTTGCATGTATTAGCTCTAGAATTACCACAGTTATCCAAGTAAATGTGGGTACGATCTAAGGAACCATAACTGATTTAATGAGCCTTTCGCGGTTTCACCTTAATTTGGCTTGTACTGAGACATGCATGGCTTAATCTTTGAGACAAGCATATGACTACTGGCAGGATCAACCAGGGAACTACTATTTGTGTATTTTATATATAATAAAACTATTATCGAAAAAGTTTTAATAACAATATCCACCACATAATGTGAGGATGAGAATTATGATGACGTTTTTTCATATTACATATATTTTATATTTATACACATAATATTTTATATTCATCTATATTCTCGTATATAATAAACACATTGTTATTTACTTTTTCGTTTGCGTGGTGTTTGCTGCGCTTATTATTGAAAATATATAATTTTCGGCGCCACGCTTTATATATTATAATATATTTTTCTTATATTTCATAAAATTTTCACCGAATCGACTATAAATTTATCTAAAATTTAATCGAAATGATATTTTAAATAAGATATAATTACGTCGACCGGAATAGAATTTCGACATTATCTCTACCCTTCGCTAGATTGTAAGCGACATGGTTTACAATTAGATAATAATGAACGAAATTTTTATTCTCGCTCGGAATAATGAGAGTTATCGCAATGTTGTGTAATAATATAAATGTTATATTATTATATATATTTTTATAGACGATCGCATATGAATCGCTCGCGGTAAAACGCTAGCTAAATTCGCGATCTCGCAATATATATTTAATTTGTGGATAAATTGATATAATATCTAAAAAGGGAACCGCTAGCAATATACGATAATATATTGGAGGAGAACGGGGACCCTTTCAGAAAACTATATAATCCACTATAATGTGGAATGACCGATACAACGTCTTTACGTAAATTATAACGAGTTCATTAAAATTTAACGAGACGTCAACTTCGATACACCACACATATATGTGCGCTGTACAACGGTACGCTTTCTACATTAACATTAATAAAGATGTATAGTGAAAATATATAAAAGATGTATTATGAATATTAAAAAGAAGTATTATGAAACTTCATACCGTCCGAGACGTAAAAGTGTTATGGAAAATATTAACAATAACGGAAAAAAAGTATTATGAAATTAGATTGCCGCTCGATGTACGAACGTACGAGATGTATTATATAAAAGTTGTATGAAAATAGTGATAATAATGAAAAACAAGTATTATGAAATGAGATTTTCCCTAAATATATGAACTTGTCGAAAAAGATGAATTGTGAAAGTTGAATGGAGACGTTTTGTGTGTAGGAGCCGTTCGAGGTATATTATATAAAAGTGTTATTGAAAATATTGACAATAACGGAAAAAATGTATTATGAAATTAGATCGCCGCTCGATGAACGAACGTACGAGATGTATTATATAAAAGTTGTATGAAAAAAGTAATAATTATGAAAAACAAGTATTATGAAATGAGATTTTCCCTAAATATATGAACTTGTCGAAAAAGATGAATTGTGAAAGTTGAATGGAGATGTTTTGTATGTAGGAACCGTTCGAGGTATATTATATAAAAGTGTTATGGAAAATATTAACAATAACGGAAAAAATGTATTATGAAATTAGATCGCCGCTCGATGAACGAACGTACGAGATGTATTATATAAAAGTTGTATGAAAATAGTAATAATTATGAAAAACAAGTATTATGAAATGAGATTTTCCCTAAATATATGAACTTGTCGAAAAAGATGAATTGTGAAAGTTGAATGGAGATGTTTTGTATGTAGGAACCGTTCGAGGTATATTATATAAAAGTGTTATGGAAAATATTGACAATAACGGAAAAAATGTATTATGAAATTAGATCGCCGCTCGATGAACGAACGTACGAGATGTATTATATAAAAGTTGTATGAAAATAGTAATAATTATGAAAAACAAGTATTATGAAATGAGATTTTCCCTAAATATATGAACTTGTCGAAAAAGATGAATTGTGAAAGTTGAATGGAGATGTTTTGTATGTAGGAACCGTTCGAGGTATATTATATAAAAGTGTTATGGAAAATATTAACAATAACGGAAAAAATGTATTATGAAATTAGATCGCCGCTCGATGAACGAACGTACGAGATGTATTATATAAAAGTTGTATGAAAATAGTAATAATTATGAAAAACAAGTATTATGAAATGAGATTTTCCCTAAATATATGAACTTGTCGAAAAAGATGAATTGTAAAAGTTGAATGGAGATGTTTTGTATGTAGGAACCGTTCGAGGTATATTATATAAAAGTGTTATGGAAAATATTGACAATAACGGAAAAAATGTATTATGAAATTAGATCGCCGCTCGATGAACGAACGTACGAGATATATTATATAAAAGTTGTATGAAAATAGTAATAATTATGAAAAACAAGTATTATGAAATGAGATTTTCCCTAAATATATGAACTTGTCGAAAAAGATGAATTGTGAAAGTTGAATGGAGATGTTTTGTATGTAGGAGCCGTTCGAGGTATATTATATAAAAGTGCTATGAAAATATTAACAATAACGGAAAAAAGTATTATGAAATTAGATCGCCGCTCGATGTATGAACGTCCGAGATGTATTATATAAAAGTTGTATTAAATTAGTGATAATAATGAAAAACAAGTAGTATGAAATTATATTCCGCTCGACTTAGGAACTTGTCGAAAAAGATGAATTGTGAAAGTTGAATGGAGTTGTTTTTTATGTAGGAGCCGTTCGAGGTATATAATATAAAAGTGCTATGAAAATATTAACAATAACGGAAAAAAGTATTATGAAATTAGATCGCCGCTCGATGTATGAACGTCCGAGATGTATTATATAAAAGTTGTATTAAATTAGTGATAATAATGAAAAACAAGTAGTATGAAATTATATTCCGCTCGATATAAGAACTTGTCGAAAAAGATGAATTGCGAAAATTGAATGGAGATGTTTTGTATGTAGGAGCCGTTCGAGGTATATTATATAAAAGTGTTAAGCGTGGCTTCAGGCCGGCAGAGGGCGCTAGTGTCTGTAAATTCGTGTCAAGTTTGGCGTCTGGCCGGCAGAGGGCGCTAGTGTCTATAAAACCGTGTTAAGTGTGGCTTCTGGCCGGCAGGTGGCGCTAGTGTCTGTAAATTCGTGTCAAGTTTGGCGTCTGGCCGGCAGAGGGCGCTAGTGTCTATAAAACCGTGTTTAGTTTGTCTTCTGGCCGGCAGAGGGCGCTAGTGTCTGTAAATTCGTGTCAAGTTTGGCGTCTGGCTGGCAGAGGGCGCTAGTGTCTATAAAACCGTGTTTAGTTTGTCTTCTGGCCGGCAGAGGGCGCTAGTGTCTATAAAACCGTGTTAAGTGTGGCTTCTGGCCGGCAGGTGGCGCTAGTGTCTGTGAATTCGTGCAAGTTTGGCGCCTGGCCGGCAGAGGGCGCTAGTGTCTATAAAACCGTGTTAAGTGTGGCTTCTGGCCGGCAGGTGGCGCTAGTGTCTGTAAATTCGTGTCAAGTTTGGCGTCTGGCCGGCAGAGGGCGCTAGTGTCTATAAAACCGTGTTTAGTTTGTCTTCTGGCCGGCAGAGGGCGCAAGTGTCTGTAAATTCGTGTCAAGTTTGGCGTCTGGCTGGCAGAGGGCGCTAGTGTCTGTAAATTCGTGTCAAGTTTGGCGTCTGGCCGGTAGAGGGCACTAGTGTCTATAAAACCGTGTTAAGTGTGGCTTCTGGCCGGTAGAGGGCGCTAGTGTCTGTAAATTCGTGTCAAGTTTGGCGTCTGGCCGGCAGAGGGCGCTAGTGTCTATAAAACCGTGTTAAGTGTGGCTTCTGGCCGGCAGGTGGCGCTAGTGTCTGTAAATTCGTGTCAAGTTTGGCGCCTGGCCGGCAGAGGGCGCTAGTGTCTATAAAACCGTGTTTAGTTTGTCTTCTGGCCGGCAGAGGGCGCTAGTGTCTATAAAACCGTGTTAAGTGTGGCTTCTGGCCGGCAGGTGGCGCTAGTGTCTGTGAATTCGTGCAAGTTTGGCGCCTGGCCGGCAGAGGGCGCTAGTGTCTATAAAACCGTGTTAAGTGTGGCTTCTGGCCGGCAGGTGGCGCTAGTGTCTGTAAATTCGTGTCAAGTTTGGCGTCTGGCCGGCAGAGGGCGCTAGTGTCTATAAAACCGTGTTTAGTTTGTCTTCTGGCCGGCAGAGGGCGCTAGTGTCTGTAAATTCGTGTCAAGTTTGGCGTCTGGCTGGCAGAGGGCGCTAGTGTCTATAAAACCGTGTTTAGTTTGTCTTCTGGCCGGCAGGTGGCGCTAGTGTGTATAAAACCGTGTTAAGCGTGGCTTCAGGCCGGCAGAGGGCGCTAGTGTCTATAAAACCGTGTTTAGTTTGTCTTCTTGCCGGCAGGTGGCGCTAGTGTCTATAAAACCGTGTTTAGTTTTTCTTCTGGCCGGTAGGATATAAGAACTTGTCGAGGTGTAACATATAAAAGTTGTATGAAATAGTAATAACATCGAAAAAAAAAAACCGTGTCAAGTTTGGCGCCTGGCCGGCAGAGGGCGCTAGTGTCTATAAAACCGTGTTAAGTGTGGCTTCTGGCCGGCAGGTGGCGCTAGTGTCTATAAAACCGTGTTTAGTTTGTCTTCTGGCCGGCAGAGGGCGCTAGTGTCTATAAAACCGTGTTAAGTGTGGCTTCTGGCCGGCAGGTGGCGCTAGTGTCTGTGAATTCGTGCAAGTTTGGCGCCTGGCCGGCAGAGGGCGCTAGTGTCTATAAAACCGTGTTAAGTGTGGCTTCTGGCCGGCAGGTGGCGCTAGTGTCTGTAAATTCGTGTCAAGTTTGGCGTCTGGCCGGCAGAGGGCGCTAGTGTCTATAAAACCGTGTTTAGTTTGTCTTCTGGCCGGCAGAGGGCGCTAGTGTCTGTAAATTCGTGTCAAGTTTGGCGTCTGGCTGGCAGAGGGCGCTAGTGTCTATAAAACCGTGTTTAGTTTGTCTTCTGGCCGGCAGGTGGCGCTAGTGTGTATAAAACCGTGTTTAGTTTGTCTTCTTGCCGGCAGGTGGCGCTAGTGTCTATAAAACCGTGTTTAGTTTGTCTTCTTGCCGGCAGGTGGCGCTAGTGTCTATAAAACCGTGTTTAGTTTTTCTTCTGGCCGGTAGGATATAAGAACTTGTCGAGGTGTAACATATAAAAGTTGTATGAAATAGTAATAACATCGAAAAAAAAAAACCGTGTCAAGTTTGGCGCCTGGCCGGCAGAGGGCGCTAGTGTCTATAAAACCGTGTTAAGTGTGGCTTCTGGCCGGCAGGTGGCGCTAGTGTCTATAAAACCGTGTTTAGTTTGTCTTCTGGCCGGCAGAGGGCGCTAGTGTCTATAAAACCGTGTTAAGTGTGGCTTCTGGCCGGCAGGTGGCGCTAGTGTCTGTGAATTCGTGCAAGTTTGGCGCCTGGCCGGCAGAGGGCGCTAGTGTCTATAAAACCGTGTTAAGTGTGGCTTCTGGCCGGCAGGTGGCGCTAGTGTCTGTAAATTCGTGTCAAGTTTGGCGTCTGGCCGGCAGAGGGCGCTAGTGTCTATAAAACCGTGTTTAGTTTGTCTTCTGGCCGGCAGAGGGCGCTAGTGTCTGTAAATTCGTGTCAAGTTTGGCGTCTGGCTGGCAGAGGGCGCTAGTGTCTATAAAACCGTGTTTAGTTTGTCTTCTGGCCGGCAGGTGGCGCTAGTGTGTATAAAACCGTGTTAAGCGTGGCTTCAGGCCGGCAGAGGGCGCTAGTGTCTATAAAACCGTGTTTAGTTTGTCTTCTTGCCGGCAGGTGGCGCTAGTGTCTATAAAACCGTGTTTAGTTTTTCTTCTGGCCGGTAGGATATAAGAACTTGTCGAGGTGTAACATATAAAAGTTGTATGAAATAGTAATAACATCGAAAAAAAAAAACCGTGTCAAGTTTGGCGTCTGGCCGGCAGAGGGCGCTAGTGTCTATAAAACCGTGTTAAGTGTGGCTTCTGGCCGGCAGGTGGCGCTAGTGTCTGTAAATTCGTGTCAAGTTTGGCGTCTGGCCGGTAGAGGGCACTAGTGTCTATAAAACCGTGTTAAGTGTGGCTTCTGGCCGGCAGAGGGCGCTAGTGTCTGTAAATTCGTGTCAAGTTTGGCGTCTGGCCGGCAGAGGGCGCTAGTGTCTATAAAACCGTGTTAAGTGTGGCTTCTGGCCGGCAGGTGGCGCTAGTGTCTGTAAATTCGTGTCAAGTTTGGCGCCTGGCCGGCAGAGGGCGCTAGTGTCTATAAAACCGTGTTTAGTTTGTCTTCTGGCCGGCAGAGGGCGCTAGTGTCTATAAAACCGTGTTAAGTGTGGCTTCTGGCCGGCAGGTGGCGCTAGTGTCTATAAAACCGTGTTAAGTGTGGCTTCTGGCCGGCAGGTGGCGCTAGTGTCTGTAAATTCGTGTCAAGTTTGGAGTCTGGCCGGCAGAGGGCGCTAGTGTCTATAAAACCGTGTTTAGTTTGTCTTCTGGCCGGCAGAGGGCGCTAGTGTCTGTAAATTCGTGTCAAGTTTGGCGTCTGGCTGGCAGAGGGCGCTAGTGTCTATAAAACCGTGTTTAGTTTGTCTTCTGGCCGGCAGGTGGCGCTAGTGTGTATAAAACCGTGTTAAGCGTGGCTTCAGGCCGGCAGAGGGCGCTAGTGTCTATAAAACCGTGTTTAGTTTGTCTTCTTGCCGGCAGGTGGCGCTAGTGTCTATAAAACCGTGTTTAGTTTTTCTTCTGGCCGGTAGGATATAAGAACTTGTCGAGGTGTAACATATAAAAGTTGTATGAAATAGTAATAACATCGAAAAAAAAAAACCGTGTCAAGTTTGGCGCCTGGCCGGCAGAGGGCGCTAGTGTCTATAAAACCGTGTTAAGTGTGGCTTCTGGCCGGCAGGTGGCGCTAGTGTCTGTAAATTCGTGTCAAGTTTGGCGTCTGGCCGGTAGAGGGCACTAGTGTCTATAAAACCGTGTTAAGTGTGGCTTCTGGCCGGCAGAGGGCGCTAGTGTCTGTAAATTCGTGTCAAGTTTGGCGTCTGGCCGGCAGAGGGCGCTAGTGTCTATAAAACCGTGTTAAGTGTGGCTTCTGGCCGGCAGGTGGCGCTAGTGTCTGTGAATTCGTGCAAGTTTGGCGCCTGGCCGGCAGAGGGCGCTAGTGTCTATAAAACCGTGTTAAGTGTGGCTTCTGGCCGGCAGGTGGCGCTAGTGTCTGTAAATTCGTGTCAAGTTTGGCGTCTGGCCGGCAGAGGGCGCTAGTGTCTATAAAACCGTGTTTAGTTTGTCTTCTGGCCGGCAGAGGGCGCTAGTGTCTGTAAATTCGTGTCAAGTTTGGCGTCTGGCTGGCAGAGGGCGCTAGTGTCTATAAAACCGTGTTTAGTTTGTCTTCTGGCCGGCAGGTGGCGCTAGTGTGTATAAAACCGTGTTAAGCGTGGCTTCAGGCCGGCAGAGGGCGCTAGTGTCTATAAAACCGTGTTTAGTTTGTCTTCTTGCCGGCAGGTGGCGCTAGTGTCTATAAAACCGTGTTTAGTTTTTCTTCTGGCCGGTAGGATATAAGAACTTGTCGAGGTGTAACATATAAAAGTTGTATGAAATAGTAATAACATCGAAAAAAAAAAACCGTGTCAAGTTTGGCGTCTGGCCGGCAGAGGGCGCTAGTGTCTATAAAACCGTGTTAAGTGTGGCTTCTGGCCGGCAGGTGGCGCTAGTGTCTGTAAATTCGTGTCAAGTTTGGCGTCTGGCCGGTAGAGGGCACTAGTGTCTATAAAACCGTGTTAAGTGTGGCTTCTGGCCGGCAGAGGGCGCTAGTGTCTGTAAATTCGTGTCAAGTTTGGCGTCTGGCCGGCAGAGGGCGCTAGTGTCTATAAAACCGTGTTAAGTGTGGCTTCTGGCCGGCAGGTGGCGCTAGTGTCTGTGAATTCGTGCAAGTTTGGCGCCTGGCCGGCAGAGGGCGCTAGTGTCTATAAAACCGTGTTAAGTGTGGCTTCTGGCCGGCAGGTGGCGCTAGTGTCTGTAAATTCGTGTCAAGTTTGGCGTCTGGCCGGCAGAGGGCGCTAGTGTCTATAAAACCGTGTTTAGTTTGTCTTCTGGCCGGCAGAGGGCGCTAGTGTCTGTAAATTCGTGTCAAGTTTGGCGTCTGGCTGGCAGAGGGCGCTAGTGTCTATAAAACCGTGTTTAGTTTGTCTTCTGGCCGGCAGGTGGCGCTAGTGTGTATAAAACCGTGTTAAGCGTGGCTTCAGGCCGGCAGAGGGCGCTAGTGTCTATAAAACCGTGTTTAGTTTGTCTTCTTGCCGGC
>NW_026614255.1:222500-250000 GCF_026230105.1 Diorhabda sublineata
GGTCTCCAGTTATTAATCAAGCGTCGGTCCCCCCCTTTAGGAATAAGTGTTGTCCTGTTCCCTCGGAGCACCTCGGGGGTAACTCCAAAGAGAAACATGACATTATATAGTAGAACCAATCTCTTCACAGGGGCCTTTTTGAGAGCCAGCAGGGGCACTGCGTCTGGACCAGCCGCCCCTGATTTTGATGTGTTTATGGCCCAGAGGATGTCTGACTCTGTAATTGGCTGGTCCAGTTTATGTTCCTCTTTCTGATCTAAGATTGGTTCGCTGTCTAGGAGAGAGGGACTTCCGAATATGCCCCTATACTCGGACTCTATTGACGCAATGTCAGGTAGTACATCGTCCCCCCAGAGCGGTTTCCCGTCTAGGATATCACGCGCCAAAGCGGCTCGATCGGATCGATATCGTCGTTGGACGATTTTGTATTTATATGAACGCTCATGGTTCCTGTTATTAAAGACTGGGGCCTTGCGGTTTCCGTTTGCCTTCGTTTTGGGCTTCCCAGTCCCTGCTTCGTTGAAGAGAGCAGTAATATATTCATTCACCTCTTTTCTCACTCCCTCTCTATGGCGGTCTAGGTTGGTGAATTGAGAGTAACGGAATAAAGTGCTATCATAAGTATTCCATCCGTCATTAGCGTGCCAGTAATCGTATAAAAACGTAGAGATTGTATTGTGCCGGTGTTCTATCGCAATGGGTACGAACTCCTCAGCATTCGGATTAAGACTCTGACGATCTTTAAAGGTTGAGTCCCTGCCTCGATCTCTAGGACTCTCGAGAAGAGAGAATTCCACTACTTCGCCCTCTGCTTCCTCGTGAGGCCGCGCGTTTTCGTTCTCAAGTTGTTCGAGAACGTCTACGCGGGCCTCGATGTTGTTTTCGTTTCTGAGGAATTCGAGGAGTTCCTTGTATCTATCCTGTTTCCGTCTATATTTTATAGAGTCGATGGTACGGTTAGGATAGATACTTTGGAGATGTTTATTGATGAAACGGCCCGTATAGGCAAGTTCATGTTTGGCCATTTCAATGTAATCCTCATCCTCGAATTCAACGGGGGCATTAGGCTTTTCGTAGAGATTCTCAAGCTCCTCATTGTACTCCACGGGGTGCGCTCTCCGCATGTGCTGTCGCATTCCAGCGTAAGTCTTATATGTTTGTTTGCATACGGAGCAAACATTGCCGTCAGCCGGGGGTGCACCCCGGCAGCGTAGCCTTCTTAAATGGGTCTGAAGCCCAGTATCAGTGGCGAAAGTTTTTCCACATATGCACAAGACCATAGTTCTAGGACTGAAACTAGGTCTGTCGTAAGTTCAATTCAGTTAATATGGGATAGTTGGGTAGACAGGAAAAGACTTGTCTACCACTTAAATAAAAAGTCGGAAGGTGTACTATCCCTAAAACTAAAACCCCCAGGAGTCTGGAGGTGGGCACGGTCCGATAAAGAAGCCAGATAGGTGACCGTGGGGCAGTCTTCGGATGATCCCAATCTCTTAGAATAGACAAGAGATTGCCGTGTTGGATCAAGACTAAGAATCCTATCTGGGGCGCTCTGTACGTTAGCCACGCTAAAATAAATTCTAGCGTGTTACCGACTCTACCACGGGGAGGTGTACAGAACTTGATTAGGAGAGGCTGCAAACTTTAAAAGCTCACAACCGGGGTTTCAAAGGCTTTGGATGAATTGAACAGAAAAGGTCGCTCTGCCGCTTTCTAACCGCCTTCAAAAATTCCGGTCGCACGGTCGCAAGAGAGTCATAGTTACTCCCGCCGTTTACCCGCGCTTGCTTGAATTTCTTCACTTTGACATTCAGAGCACTGGGCAGAAATCACATTGAGTCAACACCCGTTGGGGCCATCGCAATGCTTTGTTTTAATTAGACAGTCGGATTCCCCTAGTCCGTGCCAGTTCTGAGCTGACCGTTGAATGGCGGCCGAAGAGGATATCCAAATACCGATTAAGGTAATATGGAACCTCGCAGCAAGACGGTTCCGCGGGAGGCCAAGGCACGGGACCGAACTCGGATCCATAATCATCACAAATACTCCAACCATGAAGGAAGGAGAGAGATGCTCCAATTACTTCACCTCGCCCAGGCCCGGCACGTCAGCCGTGACCCACTTCCTCGCCAAGCCCGACACGCCCCGATCCTCAGAGCCAATCCTTATCCCGAAGTTACGGATCCAATTTGCCGACTTCCCTTACCTACATTATTCTATCGACTAGAGGCTCTTCACCTTGGAGACCTGCTGCGGATATGGGTACGAACCGGCGCGAGCCTCCACGTGGCCCTCTCCTGGATTTTCAAGGTCCGAGGGGAAGATCCGGACACCGCTGCAACTGCGGTGCTCTTCGCGTTCCAAACCATATCTCCCTGCTAGAGGATTCCATGGAACTCGAACGCTTATGCAGAAAAGAAAACTCTTCCCGGATCTCCCGACGGCGTCTCCAGGTCCTTTTGGGTTACCCCGACGAACTCTCTTGCGAGGGCCCGACTTTTTGACGGTTCCGCTGCCGGGTTCCGGAATAGGAACCGGATTCCCTTTCGCCCGATGGGTGTGTACAAACTTTTTACGTGTTTGTGTACACGTACACACGTACGTACGTACGTAAATAATAAAGCTACACCACATCAACATCGGCTTTCGCCTAGGGCTTAGGATCGACTGACTCGTGTGCAACGGCTGTTCACACGAAACCCTTCTCCACGTCAGTCCTCCAGGGCCTCGCTGGAGTATTTGCTACTACCACCAAGATCTGCACCGACGGCGGCTCCAGACGGCCTCACGGCCAATCCTTCTGCGCACACCGCCGCGACCCTCCTACTCGTCAGAGCTTCATGGTCGCGCGCAAAACGCGAACCGCACATGCCGCTGACGGTCGAGTATAAGCACGACGCTTCAGCGCCATCCATTTTCAGGGCTAGTAACTTCGGCAGATGAGTTGTTACACACTCCTTGGCGGATTCCGACTTCCATGGCCACCGTCCTGCTGTCTTAAGTTACCAACGCCTTTCATGGTATCCCATAAGCGTCGATTTTGGCGCTTTAACTCGACGTTTGGTTCATCCCACAGCGCCAGTTCTGCTTACCAAAAATGGCCCACTTGGCACTCTGATTCGAGTCTCGCGGCTTCATAAGTTCGAGCAAGCCGGAGATCTCACCCATTTAAAGTTTGAGAATAGGTTGAGGTCGTTTCGACCCCAATGCCTCTAATCATTCGCTTTACCGGATGAAACTCGTACGCTACGAGCGCCAGCTATCCTGAGGGAAACTTCGGAGGGAACCAGCTACTAGATGGTTCGATTAGTCTTTCGCCCCTATACCCAGTTCCGACGATCGATTTGCACGTCAGAATCGCTACGGACCTCCATCAGGGTTTCCCCTGACTTCGTCCTGACCAGGCATAGTTCACCATCTTTCGGGTCCCAGCGTGTACGCTCTTGGTGCGCCTCTTCTCGTAATGAGAACGAGACGCCCCGGGAGTGCGAAGCGATCCAATTTATTAAAAAAGCAAATCGCTTATCCTCCCTTGGTCTACGCGAGGTAAACCTTTACTTTCATTACGCCTTTAGGTTTAGTTATTTCCCAATGACTCGCGCACATGCTAGACTCCTTGGTCCGTGTTTCAAGACGGGTCCTGAAATTACCCAAATCGATAGCGTCGTTGATCGGCGTTTCGAAACGAGGTCTGTTCGAGAACACCGTAACCAACAGTCGTTCCGGGACAGAATCGGCATTATGTCCGATTACCGTCAAACACGAAACGCTCTTGCTACGGGCCGAACGCTAATTATAATTTAGCGGCCCCGCGCCATATTTGTACCGTCGAGCGAGTCTGTCGGAATATCGAGGGTCCGCATGAAAAAATCAAGTGGTCTCCACCTCGAGTCTTAAACAGACACCCAACGGATCACGACGTCCTACTAGAGGAAAAGTGCACGCGTTCGATATCGATTAGAAAAACGTAAAACGCGATTTATTGTGTTGCCGAAACAACAACAATATCCGTCATACAAACGTTCAACTTCAATTATCGAAACGCGAATGAATTTCCTCTTTCGACCTTTCGGGTTTCTCAGGTTTACCCCTGAACGGTTTCACGTACTCTTGAACTCTCTCTTCAAAGTGCTTTTCAACTTTCCCTCACGGTACTTGTTCGCTATCGGTCTCGTGGTCATATTTAGCCTTAGATGGAGTTTACCACCCACTTAGGGCTGCACTCTCAAGCAACCCGACTCTCAGGAGAGATCCTCACGCAATCGGCAACGGTCGCTACGGGCCTGGCACCCTCTATGGGCTGTGGCCCCGTTCAAGAAGGACTTGGACGCGCCGCACGATCTCGTGATAAACGGATCCTCCCTAACACCACATTTCCCGGTGGCCGATATCGACCACGGGATTCGGTGCTGGGCTTTTCCCTGTTCGCTCGCAGCTACTAAGGGAATCCTAGTTAGTTTCTTTTCCTCCGCTTAGTAATATGCTTAAATTCAGCGGGTAATCTCACCTGCTCTGAGGTCGATATATTATAATATATCTATAATATTTAAATACAATTCGCTAAAATATCACAAAAAAAAAAACGTGTGTTTAATCACATTATACGAAATATAACATTATTTGTTTTTATTTATAGAGGCGGCAGAGCAAGTTATACATATATATATATATATATATATATATATATATATATATATAAATTCATATATTTTGTCGATACAGTATAAATGATATAAAAAAAAACACTGGTCAGACGTCCAGTCTTCGAAACTTTATTATTTCTCTCGGACACGACGACCGCGTTATCATTTTAAATATATATAATATATACACTTATTTATCGACTATATATACGTAAATATAACTCTACCAAACAAATTTTATGTATTTCATATAAAAATACACACGATCAATTTATGGTAGTAATAGCGTCGTTGTGTTCAAAAATTGCGCAAATTTTTTCTATAAAAAATTTACGCTGCTTTTCGCATTTTAGGATGCCGCACAAAAAAAAAATACGCACAAGTTTATAGTATGTGCGTGTGTTTTCTTTTAGTGTGCGTTATTGTGTCTCACACATCCAACACGCTTAGTCATTTATTTTTCTATAATAAATTGAAAAATTTTAAATTCTAAGCAGTCTTTTAAATTGATACGACCCTCAGTCAGGAGTGGTCCGGGAACGAGTATCCGAGGACCGCAATGTGCGTTCGAAATGTCGATGTTCATGTGTCCTGCAGTTCACAAGTTGACGCGCAATTAGCTGCGTTCTTCATCGACCCACGAGCCAAGTGATTCACCGTTCAGGGTAATCATTTTATTATGTCGTTTTCTCATATTCTATTCGTCGTATTTTTAATATTTGATTATTAAATTAATAATAATATTATAATATTTTATACGCGTATAGAATTATCTAACGACATTTATATAATATATATATATATATATATATATATATATTATTTATTAAATGGTAATTATATATAAATTTTAGAGAAATTATAATATCGTACTTAAAAATATCCGATAAATTTTAACCGCTGCACATGTTTTATTACAAACGAGGCGCGCATAGACAGATATCTCGCACGATATATTCCTCTTAATTATTACAAGTTTTTTAATCTTGAAAGTTTTATACAAATTTCGACACGGTCGGGCGTAAATCTTCGAACACCTTCGAAATAATACGTGAAATATTATTTCTAAAACGAATTTTTATACATATCGAAAGAATCGACACGTGCTTAAAAGTTTCGTTTAGGTACCCGGATGAAGAAAATGTCTTATCATCTCACATAATCATCATCACATATAATATTGTCGAAATTTTTTTGTATTACCTTCGATCGATAAAAAACTTATGTAATAATAAAAAAACGAAATAAAATTTCTCCATAAAAATACAGAAGACAGACACACACGACGACAACAACAACAACAACAACAACAACAGACGACGTTTCAATAATCTATATATTTTTCGTTTATTATAATAACGATTCTTTATATTAGAACGTTTTTAGTTAACAAGAAATTTTGTTAATGATCGTTCTGTCAATCGTTAATATATATATATATATAATAATAAAAATATATTGTTACTACTATTGTGTCGTCATCGTCGTTCGTCGTCGTCGTCGTCGTCGACTCCTTCTACTAATCTATGATAAAAATTTTTCGTTATTTTTACTGTAAATTTATATATGTAGATATATATTTTATAGACGTATGAAATATATTTATCTTTTTTTTTTTTAAATATTATTCGAAACTTGTTCGAATTTTATAAAAAAAAAAAAAAAAAATTTCAATATATATACATCATATATTTATATCATATATAAATTTTCTTTTGAAGAGTTCGATTATTTTGTAGAAAAGAAAAATTTCTTTCACAATTATATATAATATAATAATACAGACTTGATTTCGTTTTTTTATTTTTTGTTTAAAAACGAACAAATACTCTGTAATGATCCTTCCGCAGGTTCACCTACGGAAACCTTGTTACGACTTTTACTTCCTCTAAATGATCAAGTTTGGTCATCTTTCCGAAGCATCGGCGACGCCGAAACGCCACCGCGCTCAGTCCGAAGACCTCACTAAATCATTCAATCGGTAGTAGCGACGGGCGGTGTGTACAAAGGGCAGGGACGTAATCAACGCGAGCTTATGACTCGCGCTTACTGGGAATTCCTCGTTCATGGGGAACAATTGCAAGCCCCAATCCCTAGCACGAAGGAGGTTCAGCGGGTTACCCGGGCCGCTCGGCCAGGGAGGACACGCTGATTCCTTCAGTGTAGCGCGCGTGCGGCCCAGAACATCTAAGGGCATCACAGACCTGTTATTGCTCAATCTCGTGCGGCTAGAAGCCGCCTGTCCCTCTAAGAAGAATTATTTGTACGCCGACAGTAAAAACCGCGAACGGCAAGAGCCGAAACTCAATACCGACGGGCCTTTGGGATGTCGAAATACGCCTAGTTAGCAGGCTAGAGTCTCGTTCGTTATCGGAATTAACCAGACAAATCGCTCCACCAACTAAGAACGGCCATGCACCACCACCCACCGAATCAAGAAAGAGCTCTCAATCTGTCAATCCTTCCGGTGTCCGGGCCTGGTGAGGTTTCCCGTGTTGAGTCAAATTAAGCCGCAGGCTCCACTCCTGGTGGTGCCCTTCCGTCAATTCCTTTAAGTTTCAGCTTTGCAACCATACTTCCCCCGGAACCCAAAAGCTTTGGTTTCCCGGAAGCTGCCCGCCGAGTCATCGGAGGAACGTCGGCGGATCGCTAGCTGGCATCGTTTATGGTTAGAACTAGGGCGGTATCTGATCGCCTTCGAACCTCTAACTTTCGTTCTTGATCAATGAAAGCGTTTTTGGCAAATGCTTTCGCTTCTGTCCGTCTTGCGACGATCCAAGAATTTCACCTCTAACGTCGCAATACGAATGCCCCCATCCGTTCCTATTAATCATTACCTCGGGGTTCCGAAAACCAACAAAATAGAACCGAGGTCCTATTCCATTATTCCATGCACACAGTATTCAGGCAAAATTTTGGCCTGCTTTAAGCACTCTAATTTGTTCAAAGTAAACGTGCCGGCCCACCTCGACACTCAGTCAAGAGCACCGCGGCGGGATTGAGTTGGGCCGCCCTTGCGAGCTAAGCCCACCGGCAGGACGTCCCACGACACGCCAGTTGACACCGCGTACGATGAACCAGCGGCGTGGGACACAGATTCGACTACGAGCTTTTTAACCGCAACAACTTTAATATACGCTATTGGAGCTGGAATTACCGCGGCTGCTGGCACCAGACTTGCCCTCCAATTGATCCTCGTTAAAGGGTTTAGAGTGTACTCATTCCGATTACGGGGCCTCGGATGAGTCCCGTATCGTTATTTTTCGTCACTACCTCCCCGTGCCGGGAGTGGGTAATTTGCGCGCCTGCTGCCTTCCTTGGATGTGGTAGCCGTTTCTCAGGCTCCCTCTCCGGAATCGAACCCTGATTCCCCGTTACCCGTTACAACCATGGTAGGCGCAGAACCTACCATCGACAGTTGATAAGGCAGACATTTGAAAGATGCGTCGCCGGTGCGAGACCGTGCGATCAGCGAAAAGTTATTCAGAGTCACCAAATTGTACGATGACGAGCAAGCCCGCCACCGATTGGTTTTGATCTAATAAAAGCGCTCCTTCCGTCTCCGGTCGGAACTCTGTTTGCATGTATTAGCTCTAGAATTACCACAGTTATCCAAGTAAATGTGGGTACGATCTAAGGAACCATAACTGATTTAATGAGCCTTTCGCGGTTTCACCTTAATTTGGCTTGTACTGAGACATGCATGGCTTAATCTTTGAGACAAGCATATGACTACTGGCAGGATCAACCAGGGAACTACTATTTGTGTATTTTATATATAATAAAACTATTATCGAAAAAGTTTTAATAACAATATCCACCACATAATGTGAGGATGAGAATTATGATGACGTTTTTTCATATTACATATATTTTATATTTATACACATAATATTTTATATTCATCTATATTCTCGTATATAATAAACACATTGTTATTTACTTTTTCGTTTGCGTGGTGTTTGCTGCGCTTATTATTGAAAATATATAATTTTCGGCGCCACGCTTTATATATTATAATATATTTTTCTTATATTTCATAAAATTTTCACCGAATCGACTATAAATTTATCTAAAATTTAATCGAAATGATATTTTAAATAAGATATAATTACGTCGACCGGAATAGAATTTCGACATTATCTCTACCCTTCGCTAGATTGTAAGCGACATGGTTTACAATTAGATAATAATGAACGAAATTTTTATTCTCGCTCGGAATAATGAGAGTTATCGCAATGTTGTGTAATAATATAAATGTTATATTATTATATATATTTTTATAGACGATCGCATATGAATCGCTCGCGGTAAAACGCTAGCTAAATTCGCGATCTCGCAATATATATTTAATTTGTGGATAAATTGATATAATATCTAAAAAGGGAACCGCTAGCAATATACGATAATATATTGGAGGAGAACGGGGACCCTTTCAGAAAACTATATAATCCACTATAATGTGGAATGACCGATACAACGTCTTTACGTAAATTATAACGAGTTCATTAAAATTTAACGAGACGTCAACTTCGATACACCACACATATATGTGCGCTGTACAACGGTACGCTTTCTACATTAACATTAATAAAGATGTATAGTGAAAATATATAAAAGATGTATTATGAATATTAAAAAGAAGTATTATGAAACTTCATACCGTCCGAGACGTAAAAGTGTTATGGAAAATATTAACAATAACGGAAAAAAAGTATTATGAAATTAGATTGCCGCTCGATGTACGAACGTACGAGATGTATTATATAAAAGTTGTATGAAAATAGTGATAATAATGAAAAACAAGTATTATGAAATGAGATTTTCCCTAAATATATGAACTTGTCGAAAAAGATGAATTGTGAAAGTTGAATGGAGACGTTTTGTGTGTAGGAGCCGTTCGAGGTATATTATATAAAAGTGTTATTGAAAATATTGACAATAACGGAAAAAATGTATTATGAAATTAGATCGCCGCTCGATGAACGAACGTACGAGATGTATTATATAAAAGTTGTATGAAAAAAGTAATAATTATGAAAAACAAGTATTATGAAATGAGATTTTCCCTAAATATATGAACTTGTCGAAAAAGATGAATTGTGAAAGTTGAATGGAGATGTTTTGTATGTAGGAACCGTTCGAGGTATATTATATAAAAGTGTTATGGAAAATATTAACAATAACGGAAAAAATGTATTATGAAATTAGATCGCCGCTCGATGAACGAACGTACGAGATGTATTATATAAAAGTTGTATGAAAATAGTAATAATTATGAAAAACAAGTATTATGAAATGAGATTTTCCCTAAATATATGAACTTGTCGAAAAAGATGAATTGTGAAAGTTGAATGGAGATGTTTTGTATGTAGGAACCGTTCGAGGTATATTATATAAAAGTGTTATGGAAAATATTGACAATAACGGAAAAAATGTATTATGAAATTAGATCGCCGCTCGATGAACGAACGTACGAGATGTATTATATAAAAGTTGTATGAAAATAGTAATAATTATGAAAAACAAGTATTATGAAATGAGATTTTCCCTAAATATATGAACTTGTCGAAAAAGATGAATTGTGAAAGTTGAATGGAGATGTTTTGTATGTAGGAACCGTTCGAGGTATATTATATAAAAGTGTTATGGAAAATATTAACAATAACGGAAAAAATGTATTATGAAATTAGATCGCCGCTCGATGAACGAACGTACGAGATGTATTATATAAAAGTTGTATGAAAATAGTAATAATTATGAAAAACAAGTATTATGAAATGAGATTTTCCCTAAATATATGAACTTGTCGAAAAAGATGAATTGTAAAAGTTGAATGGAGATGTTTTGTATGTAGGAACCGTTCGAGGTATATTATATAAAAGTGTTATGGAAAATATTGACAATAACGGAAAAAATGTATTATGAAATTAGATCGCCGCTCGATGAACGAACGTACGAGATATATTATATAAAAGTTGTATGAAAATAGTAATAATTATGAAAAACAAGTATTATGAAATGAGATTTTCCCTAAATATATGAACTTGTCGAAAAAGATGAATTGTGAAAGTTGAATGGAGATGTTTTGTATGTAGGAGCCGTTCGAGGTATATTATATAAAAGTGCTATGAAAATATTAACAATAACGGAAAAAAGTATTATGAAATTAGATCGCCGCTCGATGTATGAACGTCCGAGATGTATTATATAAAAGTTGTATTAAATTAGTGATAATAATGAAAAACAAGTAGTATGAAATTATATTCCGCTCGATATAAGAACTTGTCGAAAAAGATGAATTGCGAAAATTGAATGGAGATGTTTTGTATGTAGGAGCCGTTCGAGGTATATTATATAAAAGTGTTAAGCGTGGCTTCAGGCCGGCAGAGGGCGCTAGTGTCTGTAAATTCGTGTCAAGTTTGGCGTCTGGCCGGCAGAGGGCGCTAGTGTCTATAAAACCGTGTTAAGTGTGGCTTCTGGCCGGCAGGTGGCGCTAGTGTCTGTAAATTCGTGTCAAGTTTGGCGTCTGGCCGGCAGAGGGCGCTAGTGTCTATAAAACCGTGTTTAGTTTGTCTTCTGGCCGGCAGAGGGCGCTAGTGTCTGTAAATTCGTGTCAAGTTTGGCGTCTGGCTGGCAGAGGGCGCTAGTGTCTATAAAACCGTGTTTAGTTTGTCTTCTGGCCGGCAGAGGGCGCTAGTGTCTATAAAACCGTGTTAAGTGTGGCTTCTGGCCGGCAGGTGGCGCTAGTGTCTGTGAATTCGTGCAAGTTTGGCGCCTGGCCGGCAGAGGGCGCTAGTGTCTATAAAACCGTGTTAAGTGTGGCTTCTGGCCGGCAGGTGGCGCTAGTGTCTGTAAATTCGTGTCAAGTTTGGCGCCTGGCCGGCAGAGGGCGCTAGTGTCTATAAAACCGTGTTAAGTGTGGCTTCTGGCCGGCAGGTGGCGCTAGTGTCTGTAAATTCGTGTCAAGTTTGGCGCCTGGCCGGCAGAGGGCGCTAGTGTCTATAAAACCGTGTTTAGTTTTTCTTCTGGCCGGTAGGATATAAGAACTTGTCGAGGTGTAACATATAAAAGTTGTATGAAATAGTAATAACATCGAAAAAAAAAACCGTGTCAAGTTTGGCGCCTGGCCGGCAGAGGGCGCTAGTGTCTATAAAACCGTGTTAAGTGTGGCTTCTGGCCGGCAGGTGGCGCTAGTGTCTATAAAACCGTGTTTAGTTTGTCTTCTGGCCGGCAGAGGGCGCTAGTGTCTATAAAACCGTGTTAAGTGTGGCTTCTGGCCGGCAGGTGGCGCTAGTGTCTGTGAATTCGTGCAAGTTTGGCGCCTGGCCGGCAGAGGGCGCTAGTGTCTATAAAACCGTGTTAAGTGTGGCTTCTGGCCGGCAGGTGGCGCTAGTGTCTGTAAATTCGTGTCAAGTTTGGCGTCTGGCCGGCAGAGGGCGCTAGTGTCTATAAAACCGTGTTTAGTTTGTCTTCTGGCCGGCAGAGGGCGCTAGTGTCTGTAAATTCGTGTCAAGTTTGGCGTCTGGCTGGCAGAGGGCGCTAGTGTCTATAAAACCGTGTTTAGTTTGTCTTCTGGCCGGCAGGTGGCGCTAGTGTGTATAAAACCGTGTTAAGCGTGGCTTCAGGCCGGCAGAGGGCGCTAGTGTCTATAAAACCGTGTTTAGTTTGTCTTCTTGCCGGCAGGTGGCGCTAGTGTCTATAAAACCGTGTTTAGTTTTTCTTCTGGCCGGTAGGATATAAGAACTTGTCGAGGTGTAACATATAAAAGTTGTATGAAATAGTAATAACATCGAAAAAAAAAAACCGTGTCAAGTTTGGCGCCTGGCCGGCAGAGGGCGCTAGTGTCTATAAAACCGTGTTAAGTGTGGCTTCTGGCCGGCAGGTGGCGCTAGTGTCTGTAAATTCGTGTCAAGTTTGGCGTCTGGCCGGTAGAGGGCACTAGTGTCTATAAAACCGTGTTAAGTGTGGCTTCTGGCCGGCAGAGGGCGCTAGTGTCTGTAAATTCGTGTCAAGTTTGGCGCCTGGCCGGCAGAGGGCGCTAGTGTCTATGAAACCGTGTTAAGTGTGGCTTCTGGCCGGCAGGTGGCGCTAGTGTCTATAAAACCGTGTTTAGTTTGTCTTCTGGCCGGCAGAGGGCGCTAGTGTCTATAAAACCGTGTTAAGTGTGGCTTCTGGCCGGCAGGTGGCGCTAGTGTCTGTGAATTCGTGCAAGTTTGGCGCCTGGCCGGCAGAGGGCGCTAGTGTCTATAAAACCGTGTTAAGTGTGGCTTCTGGCCGGCAGGTGGCGCTAGTGTCTGTAAATTCGTGTCAAGTTTGGCGTCTGGCCGGCAGAGGGCGCTAGTGTCTATAAAACCGTGTTTAGTTTGTCTTCTGGCCGGCAGAGGGCGCTAGTGTCTGTAAATTCGTGTCAAGTTTGGCGTCTGGCTGGCAGAGGGCGCTAGTGTCTATAAAACCGTGTTTAGTTTGTCTTCTGGCCGGCAGGTGGCGCTAGTGTGTATAAAACCGTGTTAAGCGTGGCTTCAGGCCGGCAGAGGGCGCTAGTGTCTATAAAACCGTGTTTAGTTTGTCTTCTTGCCGGCAGGTGGCGCTAGTGTCTATAAAACCGTGTTTAGTTTTTCTTCTGGCCGGTAGGATATAAGAACTTGTCGAGGTGTAACATATAAAAGTTGTATGAAATAGTAATAACATCGAAAAAAAAAAACCGTGTCAAGTTTGGCGCCTGGCCGGCAGAGGGCGCTAGTGTCTATAAAACCGTGTTAAGTGTGGCTTCTGGCCGGCAGGTGGCGCTAGTGTCTGTAAATTCGTGTCAAGTTTGGCGTCTGGCCGGTAGAGGGCACTAGTGTCTATAAAACCGTGTTAAGTGTGGCTTCTGGCCGGCAGAGGGCGCTAGTGTCTGTAAATTCGTGTCAAGTTTGGCGCCTGGCCGGCAGAGGGCGCTAGTGTCTATGAAACCGTGTTAAGTGTGGCTTCTGGCCGGCAGGTGGCGCTAGTGTCTATAAAACCGTGTTTAGTTTGTCTTCTGGCCGGCAGAGGGCGCTAGTGTCTATAAAACCGTGTTAAGTGTGGCTTCTGGCCGGCAGGTGGCGCTAGTGTCTGTGAATTCGTGCAAGTTTGGCGCCTGGCCGGCAGAGGGCGCTAGTGTCTATAAAACCGTGTTAAGTGTGGCTTCTGGCCGGCAGGTGGCGCTAGTGTCTGTAAATTCGTGTCAAGTTTGGCGTCTGGCCGGCAGAGGGCGCTAGTGTCTATAAAACCGTGTTTAGTTTGTCTTCTGGCCGGCAGAGGGCGCTAGTGTCTGTAAATTCGTGTCAAGTTTGGCGTCTGGCTGGCAGAGGGCGCTAGTGTCTATAAAACCGTGTTTAGTTTGTCTTCTGGCCGGCAGGTGGCGCTAGTGTGTATAAAACCGTGTTAAGCGTGGCTTCAGGCCGGCAGAGGGCGCTAGTGTCTATAAAACCGTGTTTAGTTTGTCTTCTTGCCGGCAGGTGGCGCTAGTGTCTATAAAACCGTGTTTAGTTTTTCTTCTGGCCGGTAGGATATAAGAACTTGTCGAGGTGTAACATATAAAAGTTGTATGAAATAGTAATAACATCGAAAAAAAAAAACCGTGTCAAGTTTGGCGCCTGGCCGGCAGAGGGCGCTAGTGTCTATAAAACCGTGTTAAGTGTGGCTTCTGGCCGGCAGGTGGCGCTAGTGTCTGTAAATTCGTGTCAAGTTTGGCGTCTGGCCGGTAGAGGGCACTAGTGTCTATAAAACCGTGTTAAGTGTGGCTTCTGGCCGGCAGAGGGCGCTAGTGTCTGTAAATTCGTGTCAAGTTTGGCGCCTGGCCGGCAGAGGGCGCTAGTGTCTATAAAACCGTGTTAAGTGTGGCTTCTGGCCGGCAGGTGGCGCTAGTGTCTGTAAATTCGTGTCAAGTTTGGCGCCTGGCCGGCAGAGGGCGCTAGTGTCTATAAAACCGTGTTTAGTTTGTCTTCTGGCCGGCAGAGGGCGCTAGTGTCTATAAAACCGTGTTAAGTGTGGCTTCTGGCCGGCAGGTGGCGCTAGTGTCTGTAAATTCGTGTCAAGTTTGGCGTCTGGCCGGTAGAGGGCACTAGTGTCTATAAAACCGTGTTAAGTGTGGCTTCTGGCCGGCAGAGGGCGCTAGTGTCTGTAAATTCGTGTCAAGTTTGGCGTCTGGCCGGCAGAGGGCGCTAGTGTCTATAAAACCGTGTTAAGTGTGGCTTCTGGCCGGCAGGTGGCGCTAGTGTCTGTAAATTCGTGTCAAGTTTGGCGCCTGGCCGGCAGAGGGCGCTAGTGTCTATAAAACCGTGTTTAGTTTGTCTTCTGGCCGGCAGAGGGCGCTAGTGTCTATAAAACCGTGTTAAGTGTGGCTTCTGGCCGGCAGGTGGCGCTAGTGTCTATAAAACCGTGTTTAGTTTGTCTTCTGGCCGGCAGAGGGCGCTAGTGTCTATAAAACCGTGTTAAGTGTGGCTTCTGGCCGGCAGGTGGCGCTAGTGTCTGTGAATTCGTGCAAGTTTGGCGCCTGGCCGGCAGAGGGCGCTAGTGTCTATAAAACCGTGTTAAGTGTGGCTTCTGGCCGGCAGGTGGCGCTAGTGTCTGTAAATTCGTGTCAAGTTTGGCGTCTGGCCGGCAGAGGGCGCTAGTGTCTATAAAACCGTGTTTAGTTTGTCTTCTGGCCGGCAGAGGGCGCTAGTGTCTGTAAATTCGTGTCAAGTTTGGCGTCTGGCTGGCAGAGGGCGCTAGTGTCTATAAAACCGTGTTTAGTTTGTCTTCTGGCCGGCAGGTGGCGCTAGTGTGTATAAAACCGTGTTAAGCGTGGCTTCAGGCCGGCAGAGGGCGCTAGTGTCTATAAAACCGTGTTTAGTTTGTCTTCTTGCCGGCAGGTGGCGCTAGTGTCTATAAAACCGTGTTTAGTTTTTCTTCTGGCCGGTAGGATATAAGAACTTGTCGAGGTGTAACATATAAAAGTTGTATGAAATAGTAATAACATCGAAAAAAAAAAACCGTGTCAAGTTTGGCGTCTGGCCGGCAGAGGGCGCTAGTGTCTATAAAACCGTGTTAAGTGTGGCTTCTGGCCGGCAGGTGGCGCTAGTGTCTGTAAATTCGTGTCAAGTTTGGCGTCTGGCCGGTAGAGGGCACTAGTGTCTATAAAACCGTGTTAAGTGTGGCTTCTGGCCGGCAGAGGGCGCTAGTGTCTGTAAATTCGTGTCAAGTTTGGCGTCTGGCCGGCAGAGGGCGCTAGTGTCTATAAAACCGTGTTAAGTGTGGCTTCTGGCCGGCAGGTGGCGCTAGTGTCTGTAAATTCGTGTCAAGTTTGGCGCCTGGCCGGCAGAGGGCGCTAGTGTCTATAAAACCGTGTTTAGTTTGTCTTCTGGCCGGCAGAGGGCGCTAGTGTCTATAAAACCGTGTTAAGTGTGGCTTCTGGCCGGCAGGTGGCGCTAGTGTCTGTGAATTCGTGCAAGTTTGGCGCCTGGCCGGCAGAGGGCGCTAGTGTCTATAAAACCGTGTTAAGTGTGGCTTCTGGCCGGCAGGTGGCGCTAGTGTCTGTAAATTCGTGTCAAGTTTGGCGTCTGGCCGGCAGAGGGCGCTAGTGTCTATAAAACCGTGTTTAGTTTGTCTTCTGGCCGGCAGAGGGCGCTAGTGTCTGTAAATTCGTGTCAAGTTTGGCGTCTGGCTGGCAGAGGGCGCTAGTGTCTATAAAACCGTGTTTAGTTTGTCTTCTGGCCGGCAGGTGGCGCTAGTGTGTATAAAACCGTGTTAAGCGTGGCTTCAGGCCGGCAGAGGGCGCTAGTGTCTATAAAACCGTGTTTAGTTTGTCTTCTTGCCGGCAGGTGGCGCTAGTGTCTATAAAACCGTGTTTAGTTTTTCTTCTGGCCGGTAGGATATAAGAACTTGTCGAGGTGTAACATATAAAAGTTGTATGAAATAGTAATAACATCGAAAAAAAAAACCGTGTCAAGTTTGGCGCCTGGCCGGCAGAGGGCGCTAGTGTCTATAAAACCGTGTTAAGTGTGGCTTCTGGCCGGCAGGTGGCGCTAGTGTCTATAAAACCGTGTTTAGTTTGTCTTCTGGCCGGCAGAGGGCGCTAGTGTCTATAAAACCGTGTTAAGTGTGGCTTCTGGCCGGCAGGTGGCGCTAGTGTCTGTGAATTCGTGCAAGTTTGGCGCCTGGCCGGCAGAGGGCGCTAGTGTCTATAAAACCGTGTTTAGTTTGTCTTCTGGCCGGCAGAGGGCGCTAGTGTCTGTAAATTCGTGTCAAGTTTGGCGTCTGGCCGGCAGAGGGCGCTAGTGTCTATAAAACCGTGTTTAGTTTGTCTTCTGGCCGGCAGAGGGCGCTAGTGTCTGTAAATTCGTGTCAAGTTTGGCGTCTGGCTGGCAGAGGGCGCTAGTGTCTATAAAACCGTGTTTAGTTTGTCTTCTGGCCGGCAGGTGGCGCTAGTGTGTATAAAACCGTGTTAAGCGTGGCTTCAGGCCGGCAGAGGGCGCTAGTGTCTATAAAACCGTGTTTAGTTTGTCTTCTTGCCGGCAGGTGGCGCTAGTGTCTATAAAACCGTGTTTAGTTTTTCTTCTGGCCGGTAGGATATAAGAACTTGTCGAGGTGTAACATATAAAAGTTGTATGAAATAGTAATAACATCGAAAAAAAAAAACCGTGTCAAGTTTGGCGCCTGGCCGGCAGAGGACGCTAGTGTCTATAAAACCGTGTTAAGTGTGGCTTCTGGCCGGCAGGTGGCGCTAGTGTCTATAAAACCGTGTTTAGTTTGTCTTCTGGCCGGCAGAGGGCGCTAGTGTCTATAAAACCGTGTTAAGTGTGGCTTCTGGCCGGCAGGTGGCGCTAGTGTCTGTGAATTCGTGCAAGTTTGGCGCCTGGCCGGCAGAGGGCGCTAGTGTCTATAAAACCGTGTTAAGTGTGGCTTCTGGCCGGCAGGTGGCGCTAGTGTCTGTAAATTCGTGTCAAGTTTGGCGTCTGGCCGGCAGAGGGCGCTAGTGTCTATAAAACCGTGTTTAGTTTGTCTTCTGGCCGGCAGAGGGCGCTAGTGTCTGTAAATTCGTGTCAAGTTTGGCGTCTGGCTGGCAGAGGGCGCTAGTGTCTATAAAACCGTGTTTAGTTTGTCTTCTGGCCGGCAGGTGGCGCTAGTGTGTATAAAACCGTGTTAAGCGTGGCTTCAGGCCGGCAGAGGGCGCTAGTGTCTATAAAACCGTGTTTAGTTTGTCTTCTTGCCGGCAGGTGGCGCTAGTGTCTATAAAACCGTGTTTAGTTTTTCTTCTGGCCGGTAGGATATAAGAACTTGTCGAGGTGTAACATATAAAAGTTGTATGAAATAGTAATAACATCGAAAAAAAAAAACCGTGTCAAGTTTGGCGCCTGGCCGGCAGAGGGCGCTAGTGTCTATAAAACCGTGTTAAGTGTGGCTTCTGGCCGGCAGGTGGCGCTAGTGTCTGTAAATTCGTGTCAAGTTTGGCGTCTGGCCGGTAGAGGGCACTAGTGTCTATAAAACCGTGTTAAGTGTGGCTTCTGGCCGGCAGAGGGCGCTAGTGTCTGTAAATTCGTGTCAAGTTTGGCGCCTGGCCGGCAGAGGGCGCTAGTGTCTATAAAACCGTGTTAAGTGTGGCTTCTGGCCGGCAGGTGGCGCTAGTGTCTGTAAATTCGTGTCAAGTTTGGCGCCTGGCCGGCAGAGGGCGCTAGTGTCTATAAAACCGTGTTTAGTTTGTCTTCTGGCCGGCAGAGGGCGCTAGTGTCTATAAAACCGTGTTAAGTGTGGCTTCTGGCCGGCAGGTGGCGCTAGTGTCTGTAAATTCGTGTCAAGTTTGGCGTCTGGCCGGCAGAGGGCGCTAGTGTCTATAAAACCGTGTTTAGTTTGTCTTCTGGCCGGCAGAGGGCGCTAGTGTCTGTAAATTCGTGTCAAGTTTGGCGTCTGGCTGGCAGAGGGCGCTAGTGTCTATAAAACCGTGTTTAGTTTGTCTTCTGGCCGGCAGGTGGCGCTAGTGTGTATAAAACCGTGTTAAGCGTGGCTTCAGGCCGGCAGAGGGCGCTAGTGTCTATAAAACCGTGTTTAGTTTGTCTTCTTGCCGGCAGGTGGCGCTAGTGTCTATAAAACCGTGTTTAGTTTTTCTTCTGGCCGGTAGGATATAAGAACTTGTCGAGGTGTAACATATAAAAGTTGTATGAAATAGTAATAACATCGAAAAAAAAAACCGTGTCAAGTTTGGCGCCTGGCCGGCAGAGGGCGCTAGTGTCTATAAAACCGTGTTAAGTGTGGCTTCTGGCCGGCAGGTGGCGCTAGTGTCTATAAAACCGTGTTTAGTTTGTCTTCTGGCCGGCAGAGGGCGCTAGTGTCTATAAAACCGTGTTAAGTGTGGCTTCTGGCCGGCAGGTGGCGCTAGTGTCTGTGAATTCGTGCAAGTTTGGCGCCTGGCCGGCAGAGGGCGCTAGTGTCTATAAAACCGTGTTTAGTTTGTCTTCTGGCCGGCAGAGGGCGCTAGTGTCTGTAAATTCGTGTCAAGTTTGGCGTCTGGCCGGCAGAGGGCGCTAGTGTCTATAAAACCGTGTTTAGTTTGTCTTCTGGCCGGCAGAGGGCGCTAGTGTCTGTAAATTCGTGTCAAGTTTGGCGTCTGGCTGGCAGAGGGCGCTAGTGTCTATAAAACCGTGTTTAGTTTGTCTTCTGGCCGGCAGGTGGCGCTAGTGTGTATAAAACCGTGTTAAGCGTGGCTTCAGGCCGGCAGAGGGCGCTAGTGTCTATAAAACCGTGTTTAGTTTGTCTTCTTGCCGGCAGGTGGCGCTAGTGTCTATAAAACCGTGTTTAGTTTTTCTTCTGGCCGGTAGGATATAAGAACTTGTCGAGGTGTAACATATAAAAGTTGTATGAAATAGTAATAACATCGAAAAAAAAAAACCGTGTCAAGTTTGGCGCCTGGCCGGCAGAGGACGCTAGTGTCTATAAAACCGTGTTAAGTGTGGCTTCTGGCCGGCAGGTGGCGCTAGTGTCTATAAAACCGTGTTTAGTTTGTCTTCTGGCCGGCAGAGGGCGCTAGTGTCTATAAAACCGTGTTAAGTGTGGCTTCTGGCCGGCAGGTGGCGCTAGTGTCTGTGAATTCGTGCAAGTTTGGCGCCTGGCCGGCAGAGGGCGCTAGTGTCTATAAAACCGTGTTAAGTGTGGCTTCTGGCCGGCAGGTGGCGCTAGTGTCTGTAAATTCGTGTCAAGTTTGGCGTCTGGCCGGCAGAGGGCGCTAGTGTCTATAAAACCGTGTTTAGTTTGTCTTCTGGCCGGCAGAGGGCGCTAGTGTCTGTAAATTCGTGTCAAGTTTGGCGTCTGGCTGGCAGAGGGCGCTAGTGTCTATAAAACCGTGTTTAGTTTGTCTTCTGGCCGGCAGGTGGCGCTAGTGTGTATAAAACCGTGTTAAGCGTGGCTTCAGGCCGGCAGAGGGCGCTAGTGTCTATAAAACCGTGTTTAGTTTGTCTTCTTGCCGGCAGGTGGCGCTAGTGTCTATAAAACCGTGTTTAGTTTTTCTTCTGGCCGGTAGGATATAAGAACTTGTCGAGGTGTAACATATAAAAGTTGTATGAAATAGTAATAACATCGAAAAAAAAAAACCGTGTCAAGTTTGGCGCCTGGCCGGCAGAGGGCGCTAGTGTCTATAAAACCGTGTTAAGTGTGGCTTCTGGCCGGCAGGTGGCGCTAGTGTCTGTAAATTCGTGTCAAGTTTGGCGTCTGGCCGGTAGAGGGCACTAGTGTCTATAAAACCGTGTTAAGTGTGGCTTCTGGCCGGCAGAGGGCGCTAGTGTCTGTAAATTCGTGTCAAGTTTGGCGCCTGGCCGGCAGAGGGCGCTAGTGTCTATAAAACCGTGTTAAGTGTGGCTTCTGGCCGGCAGGTGGCGCTAGTGTCTGTAAATTCGTGTCAAGTTTGGCGCCTGGCCGGCAGAGGGCGCTAGTGTCTATAAAACCGTGTTTAGTTTGTCTTCTGGCCGGCAGAGGGCGCTAGTGTCTATAAAACCGTGTTAAGTGTGGCTTCTGGCCGGCAGGTGGCGCTAGTGTCTGTAAATTCGTGTCAAGTTTGGCGTCTGGCCGGCAGAGGGCGCTAGTGTCTATAAAACCGTGTTTAGTTTGTCTTCTGGCCGGCAGAGGGCGCTAGTGTCTGTAAATTCGTGTCAAGTTTGGCGTCTGGCTGGCAGAGGGCGCTAGTGTCTATAAAACCGTGTTTAGTTTGTCTTCTGGCCGGCAGGTGGCGCTAGTGTGTATAAAACCGTGTTAAGCGTGGCTTCAGGCCGGCAGAGGGCGCTAGTGTCTATAAAACCGTGTTTAGTTTGTCTTCTTGCCGGCAGGTGGCGCTAGTGTCTATAAAACCGTGTTTAGTTTTTCTTCTGGCCGGTAGGATATAAGAACTTGTCGAGGTGTAACATATAAAAGTTGTATGAAATAGTAATAACATCGAAAAAAAAAACCGTGTCAAGTTTGGCGCCTGGCCGGCAGAGGGCGCTAGTGTCTATAAAACCGTGTTAAGTGTGGCTTCTGGCCGGCAGGTGGCGCTAGTGTCTATAAAACCGTGTTTAGTTTGTCTTCTGGCCGGCAGAGGGCGCTAGTGTCTATAAAACCGTGTTAAGTGTGGCTTCTGGCCGGCAGGTGGCGCTAGTGTCTGTGAATTCGTGCAAGTTTGGCGCCTGGCCGGCAGAGGGCGCTAGTGTCTATGAAACCGTGTTTAGTTTGTCTTCTGGCCGGCAGAGGGCGCTAGTGTCTGTAAATTCGTGTCAAGTTTGGCGTCTGGCCGGCAGAGGGCGCTAGTGTCTATAAAACCGTGTTTAGTTTGTCTTCTGGCCGGCAGAGGGCGCTAGTGTCTGTAAATTCGTGTCAAGTTTGGCGTCTGGCTGGCAGAGGGCGCTAGTGTCTATAAAACCGTGTTTAGTTTGTCTTCTGGCCGGCAGGTGGCGCTAGTGTGTATAAAACCGTGTTAAGCGTGGCTTCAGGCCGGCAGAGGGCGCTAGTGTCTATAAAACCGTGTTTAGTTTGTCTTCTTGCCGGCAGGTGGCGCTAGTGTCTATAAAACCGTGTTTAGTTTTTCTTCTGGCCGGTAGGATATAAGAACTTGTCGAGGTGTAACATATAAAAGTTGTATGAAATAGTAATAACATCGAAAAAAAAAAACCGTGTCAAGTTTGGCGCCTGGCCGGCAGAGGGCGCTAGTGTCTATAAAACCGTGTTAAGTGTGGCTTCTGGCCGGCAGGTGGCGCTAGTGTCTATAAAACCGTGTTTAGTTTGTCTTCTGGCCGGCAGAGGGCGCTAGTGTCTATAAAACCGTGTTAAGTGTGGCTTCTGGCCGGCAGGTGGCGCTAGTGTCTGTAAATTCGTGTCAAGTTTGGCGTCTGGCCGGCAGAGGGCGCTAGTGTCTATAAAACCGTGTTTAGTTTGTCTTCTGGCCGGCAGAGGGCGCTAGTGTCTGTAAATTCGTGTCAAGTTTGGCGTCTGGCTGGCAGAGGGCGCTAGTGTCTATAAAACCGTGTTTAGTTTGTCTTCTGGCCGGCAGGTGGCGCTAGTGTGTATAAAACCGTGTTAAGCGTGGCTTCAGGCCGGCAGAGGGCGCTAGTGTCTATAAAACCGTGTTTAGTTTGTCTTCTTGCCGGCAGGTGGCGCTAGTGTCTATAAAACCGTGTTTAGTTTTTCTTCTGGCCGGTAGGATATAAGAACTTGTCGAGGTGTAACATATAAAAGTTGTATGAAATAGTAATAACATCGAAAAAAAAAAACCGTGTCAAGTTTGGCGTCTGGCCGGCAGAGGGCGCTAGTGTCTATAAAACCGTGTTAAGTGTGGCTTCTGGCCGGCAGGTGGCGCTAGTGTCTGTAAATTCGTGTCAAGTTTGGCGTCTGGCCGGTAGAGGGCACTAGTGTCTATAAAACCGTGTTAAGTGTGGCTTCTGGCCGGCAGAGGGCGCTAGTGTCTGTAAATTCGTGTCAAGTTTGGCGTCTGGCCGGCAGAGGGCGCTAGTGTCTATAAAACCGTGTTAAGTGTGGCTTCTGGCCGGCAGGTGGCGCTAGTGTCTGTAAATTCGTGTCAAGTTTGGCGCCTGGCCGGCAGAGGGCGCTAGTGTCTATAAAACCGTGTTTAGTTTGTCTTCTGGCCGGCAGAGGGCGCTAGTGTCTATAAAACCGTGTTAAGTGTGGCTTCTGGCCGGCAGGTGGCGCTAGTGTCTGTAAATTCGTGTCAAGTTTGGCGTCTGGCCGGCAGAGGGCGCTAGTGTCTATAAAACCGTGTTTAGTTTGTCTTCTGGCCGGCAGAGGGCGCTAGTGTCTGTAAATTCGTGTCAAGTTTGGCGTCTGGCTGGCAGAGGGCGCTAGTGTCTATAAAACCGTGTTTAGTTTGTCTTCTGGCCGGCAGGTGGCGCTAGTGTGTATAAAACCGTGTTAAGCGTGGCTTCAGGCCGGCAGAGGGCGCTAGTGTCTATAAAACCGTGTTTAGTTTGTCTTCTTGCCGGCAGGTGGCGCTAGTGTCTATAAAACCGTGTTTAGTTTTTCTTCTGGCCGGTAGGATATAAGAACTTGTCGAGGTGTAACATATAAAAGTTGTATGAAATAGTAATAACATCGAAAAAAAAAACCGTGTCAAGTTTGGCGCCTGGCCGGCAGAGGGCGCTAGTGTCTATAAAACCGTGTTAAGTGTGGCTTCTGGCCGGCAGGTGGCGCTAGTGTCTATAAAACCGTGTTTAGTTTGTCTTCTGGCCGGCAGAGGGCGCTAGTGTCTATAAAACCGTGTTAAGTGTGGCTTCTGGCCGGCAGGTGGCGCTAGTGTCTGTGAATTCGTGCAAGTTTGGCGCCTGGCCGGCAGAGGGCGCTAGTGTCTATAAAACCGTGTTTAGTTTGTCTTCTGGCCGGCAGAGGGCGCTAGTGTCTGTAAATTCGTGTCAAGTTTGGCGTCTGGCCGGCAGAGGGCGCTAGTGTCTATAAAACCGTGTTTAGTTTGTCTTCTGGCCGGCAGAGGGCGCTAGTGTCTGTAAATTCGTGTCAAGTTTGGCGTCTGGCTGGCAGAGGGCGCTAGTGTCTATAAAACCGTGTTTAGTTTGTCTTCTGGCCGGCAGGTGGCGCTAGTGTGTATAAAACCGTGTTAAGCGTGGCTTCAGGCCGGCAGAGGGCGCTAGTGTCTATAAAACCGTGTTTAGTTTGTCTTCTTGCCGGCAGGTGGCGCTAGTGTCTATAAAACCGTGTTTAGTTTTTCTTCTGGCCGGTAGGATATAAGAACTTGTCGAGGTGTAACATATAAAAGTTGTATGAAATAGTAATAACATCGAAAAAAAAAAACCGTGTCAAGTTTGGCGCCTGGCCGGCAGAGGACGCTAGTGTCTATAAAACCGTGTTAAGTGTGGCTTCTGGCCGGCAGGTGGCGCTAGTGTCTATAAAACCGTGTTTAGTTTGTCTTCTGGCCGGCAGAGGGCGCTAGTGTCTATAAAACCGTGTTAAGTGTGGCTTCTGGCCGGCAGGTGGCGCTAGTGTCTGTGAATTCGTGCAAGTTTGGCGCCTGGCCGGCAGAGGGCGCTAGTGTCTATAAAACCGTGTTAAGTGTGGCTTCTGGCCGGCAGGTGGCGCTAGTGTCTGTAAATTCGTGTCAAGTTTGGCGTCTGGCCGGCAGAGGGCGCTAGTGTCTATAAAACCGTGTTTAGTTTGTCTTCTGGCCGGCAGAGGGCGCTAGTGTCTGTAAATTCGTGTCAAGTTTGGCGTCTGGCTGGCAGAGGGCGCTAGTGTCTATAAAACCGTGTTTAGTTTGTCTTCTGGCCGGCAGGTGGCGCTAGTGTGTATAAAACCGTGTTAAGCGTGGCTTCAGGCCGGCAGAGGGCGCTAGTGTCTATAAAACCGTGTTTAGTTTGTCTTCTTGCCGGCAGGTGGCGCTAGTGTCTATAAAACCGTGTTTAGTTTTTCTTCTGGCCGGTAGGATATAAGAACTTGTCGAGGTGTAACATATAAAAGTTGTATGAAATAGTAATAACATCGAAAAAAAAAAACCGTGTCAAGTTTGGCGCCTGGCCGGCAGAGGGCGCTAGTGTCTATAAAACCGTGTTAAGTGTGGCTTCTGGCCGGCAGGTGGCGCTAGTGTCTGTAAATTCGTGTCAAGTTTGGCGTCTGGCCGGTAGAGGGCACTAGTGTCTATAAAACCGTGTTAAGTGTGGCTTCTGGCCGGCAGAGGGCGCTAGTGTCTGTAAATTCGTGTCAAGTTTGGCGCCTGGCCGGCAGAGGGCGCTAGTGTCTATAAAACCGTGTTAAGTGTGGCTTCTGGCCGGCAGGTGGCGCTAGTGTCTGTAAATTCGTGTCAAGTTTGGCGCCTGGCCGGCAGAGGGCGCTAGTGTCTATAAAACCGTGTTTAGTTTGTCTTCTGGCCGGCAGAGGGCGCTAGTGTCTATAAAACCGTGTTAAGTGTGGCTTCTGGCCGGCAGGTGGCGCTAGTGTCTGTAAATTCGTGTCAAGTTTGGCGTCTGGCCGGCAGAGGGCGCTAGTGTCTATAAAACCGTGTTAAGTGTGGCTTCTGGCCGGCAGGTGGCGCTAGTGTCTGTAAATTCGTGTCAAGTTTGGCGTCTGGCTGGCAGAGGGCGCTAGTGTCTATAAAACCGTGTTTAGTTTGTCTTCTGGCCGGCAGGTGGCGCTAGTGTGTATAAAACCGTGTTAAGCGTGGCTTCAGGCCGGCAGAGGGCGCTAGTGTCTATAAAACCGTGTTTAGTTTGTCTTCTTGCCGGCAGGTGGCGCTAGTGTCTATAAAACCGTGTTTAGTTTTTCTTCTGGCCGGTAGGATATAAGAACTTGTCGAGGTGTAACATATAAAAGTTGTATGAAATAGTAATAACATCGAAAAAAAAAACCGTGTCAAGTTTGGCGCCTGGCCGGCAGAGGGCGCTAGTGTCTATAAAACCGTGTTAAGTGTGGCTTCTGGCCGGCAGGTGGCGCTAGTGTCTATAAAACCGTGTTTAGTTTGTCTTCTGGCCGGCAGAGGGCGCTAGTGTCTATAAAACCGTGTTAAGTGTGGCTTCTGGCCGGCAGGTGGCGCTAGTGTCTGTGAATTCGTGCAAGTTTGGCGCCTGGCCGGCAGAGGGCGCTAGTGTCTATAAAACCGTGTTTAGTTTGTCTTCTGGCCGGCAGAGGGCGCTAGTGTCTGTAAATTCGTGTCAAGTTTGGCGTCTGGCCGGCAGAGGGCGCTAGTGTCTATAAAACCGTGTTTAGTTTGTCTTCTGGCCGGCAGAGGGCGCTAGTGTCTGTAAATTCGTGTCAAGTTTGGCGTCTGGCTGGCAGAGGGCGCTAGTGTCTATAAAACCGTGTTTAGTTTGTCTTCTGGCCGGCAGGTGGCGCTAGTGTGTATAAAACCGTGTTAAGCGTGGCTTCAGGCCGGCAGAGGGCGCTAGTGTCTATAAAACCGTGTTTAGTTTGTCTTCTTGCCGGCAGGTGGCGCTAGTGTCTATAAAACCGTGTTTAGTTTTTCTTCTGGCCGGTAGGATATAAGAACTTGTCGAGGTGTAACATATAAAAGTTGTATGAAATAGTAATAACATCGAAAAAAAAAAACCGTGTCAAGTTTGGCGCCTGGCCGGCAGAGGGCGCTAGTGTCTATAAAACCGTGTTAAGTGTGGCTTCTGGCCGGCAGGTGGCGCTAGTGTCTATAAAACCGTGTTTAGTTTGTCTTCTGGCCGGCAGAGGGCGCTAGTGTCTATAAAACCGTGTTAAGTGTGGCTTCTGGCCGGCAGGTGGCGCTAGTGTCTGTAAATTCGTGTCAAGTTTGGCGTCTGGCCGGCAGAGGGCGCTAGTGTCTATAAAACCGTGTTTAGTTTGTCTTCTGGCCGGCAGAGGGCGCTAGTGTCTGTAAATTCGTGTCAAGTTTGGCGTCTGGCTGGCAGAGGGCGCTAGTGTCTATAAAACCGTGTTTAGTTTGTCTTCTGGCCGGCAGGTGGCGCTAGTGTGTATAAAACCGTGTTAAGCGTGGCTTCAGGCCGGCAGAGGGCGCTAGTGTCTATAAAACCGTGTTTAGTTTGTCTTCTTGCCGGCAGGTGGCGCTAGTGTCTATAAAACCGTGTTTAGTTTTTCTTCTGGCCGGTAGGATATAAGAACTTGTCGAGGTGTAACATATAAAAGTTGTATGAAATAGTAATAACATCGAAAAAAAAAAACCGTGTCAAGTTTGGCGTCTGGCCGGCAGAGGGCGCTAGTGTCTATAAAACCGTGTTAAGTGTGGCTTCTGGCCGGCAGGTGGCGCTAGTGTCTGTAAATTCGTGTCAAGTTTGGCGTCTGGCCGGTAGAGGGCACTAGTGTCTATAAAACCGTGTTAAGTGTGGCTTCTGGCCGGCAGAGGGCGCTAGTGTCTGTAAATTCGTGTCAAGTTTGGCGTCTGGCCGGCAGAGGGCGCTAGTGTCTATAAAACCGTGTTAAGTGTGGCTTCTGGCCGGCAGGTGGCGCTAGTGTCTGTAAATTCGTGTCAAGTTTGGCGCCTGGCCGGCAGAGGGCGCTAGTGTCTATAAAACCGTGTTTAGTTTGTCTTCTGGCCGGCAGAGGGCGCTAGTGTCTATAAAACCGTGTTAAGTGTGGCTTCTGGCCGGCAGGTGGCGCTAGTGTCTGTAAATTCGTGTCAAGTTTGGCGTCTGGCCGGCAGAGGGCGCTAGTGTCTATAAAACCGTGTTTAGTTTGTCTTCTGGCCGGCAGAGGGCGCTAGTGTCTGTAAATTCGTGTCAAGTTTGGCGTCTGGCTGGCAGAGGGCGCTAGTGTCTATAAAACCGTGTTTAGTTTGTCTTCTGGCCGGCAGGTGGCGCTAGTGTGTATAAAACCGTGTTAAGCGTGGCTTCAGGCCGGCAGAGGGCGCTAGTGTCTATAAAACCGTGTTTAGTTTGTCTTCTTGCCGGCAGGTGGCGC
>NW_026614255.1:255000-285962 GCF_026230105.1 Diorhabda sublineata
TAAGTTGAAACGCTCGTAATATGTTTGGATATGTCCGTGTCCGGTAAGTGCTTGTATTGTTTTCCAGTTCAGGTCTGCGTACTTATGTTTTGTGTGTTTTATCCACTCATAGGTTTTGCGTCCTGTTGTTTCGTTGTCCCATAGCTGTTGCCAATGTCTCATTGCAAGGGTATGTCGTTCTTGTTTGTACATGTTTTTGGTGAAAAGTTTAGTTGTCTGTTCCGGTTGTTCGTGCGCCTCTTTCGCTAACCTATCTGCTATTTGCATTCCGTGACGTTGTCTGTTTGTGTATTGTATCGTAATCGTTTTTCCCGTTTGTTCAAGGTCTTGTATATTTTTTGTCAGTTTTGCTGTGATTTTTGTGTTAGTATTCATGTGTTGTAGTGTGTATATTGCGTTCTTTGAGTCTGTGTGTATTGTTACTTCCGTCGATGGTGTATTTTGCGCTAGTTCGAGTAGTATTGTTGTTCCCATGTATATAGCGTACATCTCGAGCGTGTTGATGTCGCATGTAGTGGTTACCTTTATTTTATAATATTTTTGTATGGTGTTTTTTATGTAGATTCCTATGGTTGAACTCTCGTCTTTTTTGCTAGCGTCAGTGTAGATGTGCAGTTGTGAAGTTTGTTCTTCTTGTGTCTCGTCTGTTAAACGTAGGTGTAGTGGTCTTCTGGTCGGATGTGGTTTGTCAGTTGTGTAGGTATGAAGCGTGTTTAGTAGCGGTTTTCGTCTGGTGTACGTTTCCCATCTCGCCCCGGCGTCCGCCTGTAGGGGGGTTACCCCCGCAAGCACATGCAAGGCCGAGGTGGGTGTTGTCCTGTATGCTTTTGTTATAGCTAGTAAGTAAGGTCTTTCTGTTGCTCTTAGTTGTCTAATTATTCTGGAGTCTTTGTATCTATGTCCCCATATTTCTGAGGCGTAAAGTACCATAGGTTTTATTGCGTGTTCGTATATGTGTCGAAGTATTAACGGTTTTCGTCCCCATTTTCTTCCCGTGACTGCTATCAGTTTACTCGCTATGTCAGAGGTTTTTTTTCTAACTTTTTTGATGTGGTCCAAGAATAGCAGTCCTGTGTCAATTGTCAGTCCTAAATATTCTATGTTGTCTTTAATTTGTACTGTATGTCCGTCCATTTTTAGTCTCGGTTGTCTCGTTGTTTTGTAGGGTATGAACATAATTTCTGTCTTCTCTTTGTTGTAAGTCAGTTTTTGGTTTTCAGCCCATTTTGTGCAAGCGGCCCAGATGCTCCTCCATTTCCGCTCTAGAACGTTTAGTGAGGTTCCCGTCAGTAGGATTATTTGGTCGTCCGCAAAGGCTTGAATCATGTCGTCTATGTCTAGTCCTCCTGTCTCGTCTAAGTACCTGAACCAGTCCTCCATAATTAGATTCCAGAGAGCCGGTCCGAGGCTGGAGCCTTGTGGGCATCCTCTGTGTGTGTCGGTCTCTATGTTTTCGGTTCGTATGTGTCTGTGCTTAAGGAAGTCGGTGCATAGTTTAGCGATGTTTCGTGGTATATTTTTTTGTCTTAGTATGTCTACCACTTGTGGTGTCCAGGCTGTGTTAAACGCGTTGCTCATGTCTAATGTTATGACCAACGTATGTATTTTGTGGTCTTTGTTGTGTCTTATTTTTGTGATTATTTTGTCAATGGCTTCTGTGGTTGTCCGTCCCTCTCTGAAACCGTATTGCCTCTCGTCAATATTGTTTGTCTGTTCTAGGTAGTAAGTTAGTCTTTTTGCTGTCATTTTGTCGAGAATTTTCCCTAGTGTTGGTAGCAGGCAGATTGGTCTTTTGGAGCCGTTCTTTTTTGGTAACCACACCATGTCTGCGGTCTTCCAAATGTTAGGGAAATGTCCTTCTTGTAGGCATGCGTTATATAGTGATGTTAGTTCTTTGACGTTGTATTCGTTTGTTATGTTTATTATTTCTTTTGGTATATTGTCATTTGATGTCGCTTTTTTGTTTTTCATTATTGCTACTGTCCACTGTACCTCTTGTTCTGTAAAGATCGGGTCTTCGGGTGTCGTAAAGTCTCTGGTCATATTTTTTCTTTTTTCGGTTTGTAGTGGGGTGTCGTTTTGTATGTCGTCTGGGGGGAAGTACATTTCGTGTAAAGTCATTATTGTCTCCTCTCTTGTAGTTGTCCACGTTCCGTCCTGTTTTTCTATCGTTTTGAGTGAGTAGTCGGTTGTGGTCCCTGCTCTTAGTATTCTATATGCTGTTTCCCATGGATTATCCGGGTCATTGTCGGTGAGAAATTGGCGTAGTGAGTTTATTTTATTTCTTTTTATCTCTTTTTTGTATATTCTTCTTTGTTCTCTGTATATGTTTAGTTTAATTGCTCTTTCTATTGTGTTTTGTTCTTGTTGATATTGTTTTCGTTTCTTGTTCGTTTTCTGTCTTAGTCTGGTCAGCTCTTGGGTCCACCATATTTGAGTTTTTTTTCTTTTTTTCCTTTTTTCTTTTTTTAGCCCGTTTTCCATGATTTTAACGTAGTTGTTTTGGTATTTTTGCGCTGTACTTTCTACGTCGTAGAGCAGGGTCCAGTCAAGATTATCCGTGATTCTTTTAATTTTCTCGTTATCTGTGTTGTTAAAGTCATATTTTGTCTTGTTTGTTTTTTGTCGATCATATCTCATGTTTTGTCTTATGTTGTATGTTATATATGCGTGGTCGCTGAGTGTCTCCTCGTTATGTACGATCCAGTCCGTTAAGGTTATTTCCTTTGTGATAGTCAAGTCTACCCAGCTTTTCCCTCTGTTGCTAATAAATGTCGGTGGGCTGTCATGTGTGTTATTTATAAAGTAAGTTCTCGAAGTTATCCAGTCCAGTATGTCCTCTCCTCTGTCGTCATTTATGTCTCCTCCCCATCCGGTGTTTTTGGCGTTGAAGTCTCCTGCCAGTATAAAGGGGTTTTTTATTTCCTCTATTTTCCTTCTGTGTCTATCTAGTCTTTTATTTCTATTGCCCCCTGGCTCGTCGTATATATTGATGATGTGTATTGTTGTGTCTTGTAATTGTATTTGGATGGTTGTGGTATTCTCGTCAGTCATAGAGGTGATCGTAATCGGTTTGTACACGGCCTTTGTGATTGTACATGTTTTGCTATGTTTATTGTGTCTCGTTATTATGTAGTTAGGAGGTGGCTTTATGTCGTGGAATGGCTCTTGTATTAGGATTATGTCGATGTCTTGTTCGTTACATGTTTGTAGCAGCTGGTCTGTCGCTCTTTTACCCTTTCCGCTATTATGCTGTAAGAATTTTATTGTCATCTATGTTGTTGTGTGTTTTGTGTTTGTGAGTTTCTAGTTTGTCTTTTGTTTTGTGTGTGTGTGTGTGTGTGTTTTAGTAGTTAATGTTGCGTCTTGTCTCGTTCAGTTTTTTTATGTATATTGGGCAGTTTCTGTCTCTTGCTTCGTGTCTTGTTTGTGGTAATCTAAGCAGTCTGCAATTGTGGCAATTAACGTCTGTCGTTGTACATGTTTTTGGGTCGTGTGCGTCTCCGCACCGGTAACAGGTGTATTTTTGGTCAGTGCAGTATTTGGCCGAGTGTCCGTATCTGCTGCATTTGAAGCATAGGGTCACCGGGATGTGTTCTTGTGTGTAGAGTTTCGTCAGGTCTATGTATATGTGTCCTTTTGTCATAATGGCTCTGAAGATGTCGGCTGGGCACTGAAGCAGTATATTTTCCTTGTAAGGATTGCGACATGGTCTACCTCCGAGTCTCTTGCACTCTGTTTTAATTCTATTCCCGAATTGTCGTTGTAAGTCCTCGTTCTCGTTTAGTATGTCTTGAAGTAGATCTTCGGCTTTTATTCCTTTTTGTACGCCTGTGATGAGTACTATCGGGTCCTGTTGCGTCGTCATTGCTTTTGTCTTTAGATTTGTGTTGTTGTCTAGTTTTTCTTTTATTTTTGTTTGTGTGTCTTTGTCTTTGTTTATAAGGATTATTCCGGTTTTAGTTCTTCTTATGGTCTCTATGTCAGTTGGTTTGACAATTTTTTTAACAATATCGAGAGCTCTCTGAGGGTCCTCTGTGTCGTTTTTGACCAGGGTCTCGAAAACTCTCGGTGTTTTCGGGGGGGAGTTCCAAGTCTGTGGTTGTGGTGCTTGTGCAACCAGCGAGGCGTATGTCCTTGTTGTGGGTTGAGTCGGGAGGTTTTGGTGGGTGACTTTAGGTTGTGGAGGTGTTGGGATTGACGCTTTGTTCAGTCTGCTCTCTAGGTCGTTTACTTTATTTAAGATCATGTCTAGTTTGTCGTTATTTTTGTCTTTGTCCGTGTTAGTCTTTAGTCTGTTGATCGTTACTTCTTGGTCATATGCAACAGCTATGAGTGTATGAACCAGTTGTTGCATTTCGGTCATTGCTTCCCGTACAGTCAGTTGGTCTTTTTTGGTAAAGCTGATCTTTCCCTTGGACTCTGGTGAGCTTCTGGTTATGGCCTGTTCTACTGTTTTGGTCAATGTCTTCGTCCTTTTCATTATATCTGTCATACTTGTTTCCTGTTGTGGTCTTGTTTGTCCTGCTTCCTCTTCTTCTTCTTCTTCTGAGTCAGTTTCTTGTCTTTTTTTTTGCTTTGGTGTTCTCTTAGTCGATTTTTTATATTTAAGTACGGGTTCGCTCAGCGTTCCCGTCATGTCATTTTTCCCGCTCGTGTCCGAAGAATCACTTTCGGTTATATCCATTGTTCATATATTGTCCCTGTATACTAATTTAAACTAAATATAATATAAATATTGTCCAGCACTTTAGCACGTGCACGCGATTTGAAGCCGAGAATTTAAGAGATAAAAGTTTTTTTTTTTTTTTTTTTTTTTTACTTACAAATAATATAATATAATATAAATACTGTTCAGCACTTTAACACGTGCGCGCAGTTTGGAGCCGAGAATATAGAGGTAAAAAGTTTTTTTTTTTTTTTTTCTTTTTACTTACAACATAAAATAATAAAAATGTTCATCACTTTATCACGTGCACACGGTTTGGAATAAAGATTAGTTGAGATAAAGTTTCTTTCTTTTTTTTTTCTTTTTACTTACCGCGCAATACAATAAAAACACTGTTCATCACTTCGTCACGTGCACGCGGCATGAAATAAAGAATATTTGAGATCACCGTCGATTAACGCCACTGCAGCAAACGTGTCCGTTCTCTACCGAGTTCGGATATAAAGTGAGTGGGTAGGGACAGTGGGAATCTCGTTAATCCATTCATGCGCGTCACTAATTAGATGACGAGGCATTTGGCTACCTTAAGAGAGTCATAGTTACTCCCGCCGTTTACCCGCGCTTGCTTGAATTTCTTCACTTTGACATTCAGAGCACTGGGCAGAAATCACATTGAGTCAACACCCGTTGGGGCCATCGCAATGCTTTGTTTTAATTAGACAGTCGGATTCCCCTAGTCCGTGCCAGTTCTGAGCTGACCGTTGAATGGCGGCCGAAGAGGATATCCAAATACCGATTAAGGTAATATGGAACCTCGCAGCAAGACGGTTCCGCGGGAGGCCAAGGCACGGGACCGAACTCGGATCCATAATCATCACAAATACTCCAACCATGAAGGAAGGAGAGAGATGCTCCAATTACTTCACCTCGCCCAGGCCCGGCACGTCAGCCGTGACCCACTTCCTCGCCAAGCCCGACACGCCCCGATCCTCAGAGCCAATCCTTATCCCGAAGTTACGGATCCAATTTGCCGACTTCCCTTACCTACATTATTCTATCGACTAGAGGCTCTTCACCTTGGAGACCTGCTGCGGATATGGGTACGAACCGGCGCGAGCCTCCACGTGGCCCTCTCCTGGATTTTCAAGGTCCGAGGGGAAGATCCGGACACCGCTGCAACTGCGGTGCTCTTCGCGTTCCAAACCATATCTCCCTGCTAGAGGATTCCATGGAACTCGAACGCTTATGCAGAAAAGAAAACTCTTCCCGGATCTCCCGACGGCGTCTCCAGGTCCTTTTGGGTTACCCCGACGAACTCTCTTGCGAGGGCCCGACTTTTTGACGGTTCCGCTGCCGGGTTCCGGAATAGGAACCGGATTCCCTTTCGCCCGATGGGTGTGTACAAACTTTTTACGTGTTTGTGTACACGTACACACGTACGTACGTACGTAAATAATAAAGCTACACCACATCAACATCGGCTTTCGCCTAGGGCTTAGGATCGACTGACTCGTGTGCAACGGCTGTTCACACGAAACCCTTCTCCACGTCAGTCCTCCAGGGCCTCGCTGGAGTATTTGCTACTACCACCAAGATCTGCACCGACGGCGGCTCCAGACGGCCTCACGGCCAATCCTTCTGCGCACACCGCCGCGACCCTCCTACTCGTCAGAGCTTCATGGTCGCGCGCAAAACGCGAACCGCACATGCCGCTGACGGTCGAGTATAAGCACGACGCTTCAGCGCCATCCATTTTCAGGGCTAGTAACTTCGGCAGGTGAGTTGTTACACACTCCTTGGCGGATTCCGACTTCCATGGCCACCGTCCTGCTGTCTTAAGTTACCAACGCCTTTCATGGTATCCCATAAGCGTCGATTTTGGCGCTTTAACTCGACGTTTGGTTCATCCCACAGCGCCAGTTCTGCTTACCAAAAATGGCCCACTTGGCACTCTGATTCGAGTCTCGCGGCTTCATAAGTTCGAGCAAGCCGGAGATCTCACCCATTTAAAGTTTGAGAATAGGTTGAGGTCGTTTCGACCCCAATGCCTCTAATCATTCGCTTTACCGGATGAAACTCGTACGCTACGAGCGCCAGCTATCCTGAGGGAAACTTCGGAGGGAACCAGCTACTAGATGGTTCGATTAGTCTTTCGCCCCTATACCCAGTTCCGACGATCGATTTGCACGTCAGAATCGCTACGGACCTCCATCAGGGTTTCCCCTGACTTCGTCCTGACCAGGCATAGTTCACCATCTTTCGGGTCCCAGCGTGTACGCTCTTGGTGCGCCTCTTCTCGTAATGAGAACGAGACGCCCCGGGAGTGCGAAGCGATCCAATTTATTAAAAAAGCAAATCGCTTATCCTCCCTTGGTCTACGCGAGGTAAACCTTTACTTTCATTACGCCTTTAGGTTTAGTTATTTCCCAATGACTCGCGCACATGCTAGACTCCTTGGTCCGTGTTTCAAGACGGGTCCTGAAATTACCCAAATCGATAGCGTCGTTGATCGGCGTTTCGAAACGAGGTCTGTTCGAGAACACCGTAACCAACAGTCGTTCCGGGACAGAATCGGCATTATGTCCGATTACCGTCAAACACGAAACGCTCTTGCTACGGGCCGAACGCTAATTATAATTTAGCGGCCCCGCGCCATATTTGTACCGTCGAGCGAGTCTGTCGGAATATCGAGGGTCCGCATGAAAAAATCAAGTGGTCTCCACCTCGAGTCTTAAACAGACACCCAACGGATCACGACGTCCTACTAGAGGAAAAGTGCACGCGTTCGATATCGATTAGAAAAACGTAAAACGCGATTTATTGTGTTGCCGAAACAACAACAATATCCGTCATACAAACGTTCAACTTCAATTATCGAAACGCGAATGAATTTCCTCTTTCGACCTTTCGGGTTTCTCAGGTTTACCCCTGAACGGTTTCACGTACTCTTGAACTCTCTCTTCAAAGTGCTTTTCAACTTTCCCTCACGGTACTTGTTCGCTATCGGTCTCGTGGTCATATTTAGCCTTAGATGGAGTTTACCACCCACTTAGGGCTGCACTCTCAAGCAACCCGACTCTCAGGAGAGATCCTCACGCAATCGGCAACGGTCGCTACGGGCCTGGCACCCTCTATGGGCTGTGGCCCCGTTCAAGAAGGACTTGGACGCGCCGCACGATCTCGTGATAAACGGATCCTCCCTAACACCACATTTCCCGGTGGCCGATATCGACCACGGGATTCGGTGCTGGGCTTTTCCCTGTTCGCTCGCAGCTACTAAGGGAATCCTAGTTAGTTTCTTTTCCTCCGCTTAGTAATATGCTTAAATTCAGCGGGTAATCTCACCTGCTCTGAGGTCGATATATTATAATATATCTATAATATTTAAATACAATTCGCTAAAATATCACAAAAAAAAAAAACGTGTGTTTAATCACATTATACGAAATATAACATTATTTGTTTTTATTTATAGAGGCGGCAGAGCAAGTTATACATATATATATATATATATATATATATATATATATATATATAATTCATATATTTTGTCGATACAGTATAAATGATATAAAAAAAAACACTGGTCAGACGTCCAGTCTTCGAAACTTTATTATTTCTCTCGGACACGACGACCGCGTTATCATTTTAAATATATATAATATATACACTTATTTATCGACTATATATACGTAAATATAACTCTACCAAACAAATTTTATGTATTTCATATAAAAATACACACGATCAATTTATGGTAGTAATAGCGTCGTTGTGTTCAAAAATTGCGCAAATTTTTTCTATAAAAAATTTACGCTGCTTTTCGCATTTTAGGATGCCGCACAAAAAAAAAATACGCACAAGTTTATAGTATGTGCGTGTGTTTTCTTTTAGTGTGCGTTATTGTGTCTCACACATCCAACACGCTTAGTCATTTATTTTTCTATAATAAATTGAAAAATTTTAAATTCTAAGCAGTCTTTTAAATTGATACGACCCTCAGTCAGGAGTGGTCCGGGAACGAGTATCCGAGGACCGCAATGTGCGTTCGAAATGTCGATGTTCATGTGTCCTGCAGTTCACAAGTTGACGCGCAATTAGCTGCGTTCTTCATCGACCCACGAGCCAAGTGATTCACCGTTCAGGGTAATCATTTTATTATGTCGTTTTCTCATATTCTATTCGTCGTATTTTTAATATTTGATTATTAAATTAATAATAATATTATAATATTTTATACGCGTATAGAATTATCTAACGACATTTATATATATATATATATATATATATATATATATATATTATTTATTAAATGGTAATTATATATAAATTTTAGAGAAATTATAATATCGTACTTAAAAATATCCGATAAATTTTAACCGCTGCACATGTTTTATTACAAACGAGGCGCGCATAGACAGATATCTCGCACGATATATTCCTCTTAATTATTACAAGTTTTTTAATCTTGAAAGTTTTATACAAATTTCGACACGGTCGGGCGTAAATCTTCGAACACCTTCGAAATAATACGTGAAATATTATTTCTAAAACGAATTTTTATACATATCGAAAGAATCGACACGTGCTTAAAAGTTTCGTTTAGGTACCCGGATGAAGAAAATGTCTTATCATCTCACATAATCATCATCACATATAATATTGTCGAAATTTTTTTGTATTACCTTCGATCGATAAAAAACTTATGTAATAATAAAAAAACGAAATAAAATTTCTCCATAAAAATACAGAAGACAGACACACACGACGACAACAACAACAACAACAACAACAACAGACGACGTTTCAATAATCTATATATTTTTCGTTTATTATAATAACGATTCTTTATATTAGAACGTTTTTAGTTAACAAGAAATTTTGTTAATGATCGTTCTGTCAATCGTTAATATATATATATATATAATAATAAAAATATATTGTTACTACTATTGTGTCGTCATCGTCGTTCGTCGTCGTCGTCGTCGTCGACTCCTTCTACTAATCTATGATAAAAATTTTTCGTTATTTTTACTGTAAATTTATATATGTAGATATATATTTTATAGACGTATGAAATATATTTATCTTTTTTTTTTTTAAATATTATTCGAAACTTGTTCGAATTTTATAAAAAAAAAAAAAAAAAATTTCAATATATATACATCATATATTTATATCATATATAAATTTTCTTTTGAAGAGTTCGATTATTTTGTAGAAAAGAAAAATTTCTTTCACAATTATATATAATATAATAATACAGACTTGATTTCGTTTTTTTATTTTTTGTTTAAAAACGAACAAATACTCTGTAATGATCCTTCCGCAGGTTCACCTACGGAAACCTTGTTACGACTTTTACTTCCTCTAAATGATCAAGTTTGGTCATCTTTCCGAAGCATCGGCGACGCCGAAACGCCACCGCGCTCAGTCCGAAGACCTCACTAAATCATTCAATCGGTAGTAGCGACGGGCGGTGTGTACAAAGGGCAGGGACGTAATCAACGCGAGCTTATGACTCGCGCTTACTGGGAATTCCTCGTTCATGGGGAACAATTGCAAGCCCCAATCCCTAGCACGAAGGAGGTTCAGCGGGTTACCCGGGCCGCTCGGCCAGGGAGGACACGCTGATTCCTTCAGTGTAGCGCGCGTGCGGCCCAGAACATCTAAGGGCATCACAGACCTGTTATTGCTCAATCTCGTGCGGCTAGAAGCCGCCTGTCCCTCTAAGAAGAATTATTTGTACGCCGACAGTAAAAACCGCGAACGGCAAGAGCCGAAACTCAATACCGACGGGCCTTTGGGATGTCGAAATACGCCTAGTTAGCAGGCTAGAGTCTCGTTCGTTATCGGAATTAACCAGACAAATCGCTCCACCAACTAAGAACGGCCATGCACCACCACCCACCGAATCAAGAAAGAGCTCTCAATCTGTCAATCCTTCCGGTGTCCGGGCCTGGTGAGGTTTCCCGTGTTGAGTCAAATTAAGCCGCAGGCTCCACTCCTGGTGGTGCCCTTCCGTCAATTCCTTTAAGTTTCAGCTTTGCAACCATACTTCCCCCGGAACCCAAAAGCTTTGGTTTCCCGGAAGCTGCCCGCCGAGTCATCGGAGGAACGTCGGCGGATCGCTAGCTGGCATCGTTTATGGTTAGAACTAGGGCGGTATCTGATCGCCTTCGAACCTCTAACTTTCGTTCTTGATCAATGAAAGCGTTTTTGGCAAATGCTTTCGCTTCTGTCCGTCTTGCGACGATCCAAGAATTTCACCTCTAACGTCGCAATACGAATGCCCCCATCCGTTCCTATTAATCATTACCTCGGGGTTCCGAAAACCAACAAAATAGAACCGAGGTCCTATTCCATTATTCCATGCACACAGTATTCAGGCAAAATTTTGGCCTGCTTTAAGCACTCTAATTTGTTCAAAGTAAACGTGCCGGCCCACCTCGACACTCAGTCAAGAGCACCGCGGCGGGATTGAGTTGGGCCGCCCTTGCGAGCTAAGCCCACCGGCAGGACGTCCCACGACACGCCAGTTGACACCGCGTACGATGAACCAGCGGCGTGGGACACAGATTCGACTACGAGCTTTTTAACCGCAACAACTTTAATATACGCTATTGGAGCTGGAATTACCGCGGCTGCTGGCACCAGACTTGCCCTCCAATTGATCCTCGTTAAAGGGTTTAGAGTGTACTCATTCCGATTACGGGGCCTCGGATGAGTCCCGTATCGTTATTTTTCGTCACTACCTCCCCGTGCCGGGAGTGGGTAATTTGCGCGCCTGCTGCCTTCCTTGGATGTGGTAGCCGTTTCTCAGGCTCCCTCTCCGGAATCGAACCCTGATTCCCCGTTACCCGTTACAACCATGGTAGGCGCAGAACCTACCATCGACAGTTGATAAGGCAGACATTTGAAAGATGCGTCGCCGGTGCGAGACCGTGCGATCAGCGAAAAGTTATTCAGAGTCACCAAATTGTACGATGACGAGCAAGCCCGCCACCGATTGGTTTTGATCTAATAAAAGCGCTCCTTCCGTCTCCGGTCGGAACTCTGTTTGCATGTATTAGCTCTAGAATTACCACAGTTATCCAAGTAAATGTGGGTACGATCTAAGGAACCATAACTGATTTAATGAGCCTTTCGCGGTTTCACCTTAATTTGGCTTGTACTGAGACATGCATGGCTTAATCTTTGAGACAAGCATATGACTACTGGCAGGATCAACCAGGGAACTACTATTTGTGTATTTTATATATAATAAAACTATTATCGAAAAAGTTTTAATAACAATATCCACCACATAATGTGAGGATGAGAATTATGATGACGTTTTTTCATATTACATATATTTTATATTTATACACATAATATTTTATATTCATCTATATTCTCGTATATAATAAACACATTGTTATTTACTTTTTCGTTTGCGTGGTGTTTGCTGCGCTTATTATTGAAAATATATAATTTTCGGCGCCACGCTTTATATATTATAATATATTTTTCTTATATTTCATAAAATTTTCACCGAATCGACTATAAATTTATCTAAAATTTAATCGAAATGATATTTTAAATAAGATATAATTACGTCGACCGGAATAGAATTTCGACATTATCTCTACCCTTCGCTAGATTGTAAGCGACATGGTTTACAATTAGATAATAATGAACGAAATTTTTATTCTCGCTCGGAATAATGAGAGTTATCGCAATGTTGTGTAATAATATAAATGTTATATTATTATATATATTTTTATAGACGATCGCATATGAATCGCTCGCGGTAAAACGCTAGCTAAATTCGCGATCTCGCAATATATATTTAATTTGTGGATAAATTGATATAATATCTAAAAAGGGAACCGCTAGCAATATACGATAATATATTGGAGGAGAACGGGGACCCTTTCAGAAAACTATATAATCCACTATAATGTGGAATGACCGATACAACGTCTTTACGTAAATTATAACGAGTTCATTAAAATTTAACGAGACGTCAACTTCGATACACCACACATATATGTGCGCTGTACAACGGTACGCTTTCTACATTAACATTAATAAAGATGTATAGTGAAAATATATAAAAGATGTATTATGAATATTAAAAAGAAGTATTATGAAACTTCATACCGTCCGAGACGTAAAAGTGTTATGGAAAATATTAACAATAACGGAAAAAAAGTATTATGAAATTAGATTGCCGCTCGATGTACGAACGTACGAGATGTATTATATAAAAGTTGTATGAAAATAGTGATAATAATGAAAAACAAGTATTATGAAATGAGATTTTCCCTAAATATATGAACTTGTCGAAAAAGATGAATTGTGAAAGTTGAATGGAGACGTTTTGTGTGTAGGAGCCGTTCGAGGTATATTATATAAAAGTGTTATTGAAAATATTGACAATAACGGAAAAAATGTATTATGAAATTAGATCGCCGCTCGATGAACGAACGTACGAGATGTATTATATAAAAGTTGTATGAAAAAAGTAATAATTATGAAAAACAAGTATTATGAAATGAGATTTTCCCTAAATATATGAACTTGTCGAAAAAGATGAATTGTGAAAGTTGAATGGAGATGTTTTGTATGTAGGAACCGTTCGAGGTATATTATATAAAAGTGTTATGGAAAATATTAACAATAACGGAAAAAATGTATTATGAAATTAGATCGCCGCTCGATGAACGAACGTACGAGATGTATTATATAAAAGTTGTATGAAAATAGTAATAATTATGAAAAACAAGTATTATGAAATGAGATTTTCCCTAAATATATGAACTTGTCGAAAAAGATGAATTGTGAAAGTTGAATGGAGATGTTTTGTATGTAGGAACCGTTCGAGGTATATTATATAAAAGTGTTATGGAAAATATTGACAATAACGGAAAAAATGTATTATGAAATTAGATCGCCGCTCGATGAACGAACGTACGAGATGTATTATATAAAAGTTGTATGAAAATAGTAATAATTATGAAAAACAAGTATTATGAAATGAGATTTTCCCTAAATATATGAACTTGTCGAAAAAGATGAATTGTGAAAGTTGAATGGAGTTGTTTTTTATGTAGGAGCCGTTCGAGGTATATAATATAAAAGTGCTATGAAAATATTAACAATAACGGAAAAAAGTATTATGAAATTAGATCGCCGCTCGATGTATGAACGTCCGAGATGTATTATATAAAAGTTGTATTAAATTAGTGATAATAATGAAAAACAAGTAGTATGAAATTATATTCCGCTCGATATAAGAACTTGTCGAAAAAGATGAATTGCGAAAATTGAATGGAGATGTTTTGTATGTAGGAGCCGTTCGAGGTATATTATATAAAAGTGTTAAGCGTGGCTTCAGGCCGGCAGAGGGCGCTAGTGTCTGTAAATTCGTGTCAAGTTTGGCGTCTGGCCGGCAGAGGGCGCTAGTGTCTATAAAACCGTGTTAAGTGTGGCTTCTGGCCGGCAGGTGGCGCTAGTGTCTGTAAATTCGTGTCAAGTTTGGCGTCTGGCCGGCAGAGGGCGCTAGTGTCTATAAAACCGTGTTTAGTTTGTCTTCTGGCCGGCAGAGGGCGCTAGTGTCTGTAAATTCGTGTCAAGTTTGGCGTCTGGCTGGCAGAGGGCGCTAGTGTCTATAAAACCGTGTTTAGTTTGTCTTCTGGCCGGCAGAGGGCGCTAGTGTCTATAAAACCGTGTTAAGTGTGGCTTCTGGCCGGCAGGTGGCGCTAGTGTCTGTGAATTCGTGCAAGTTTGGCGCCTGGCCGGCAGAGGGCGCTAGTGTCTATAAAACCGTGTTAAGTGTGGCTTCTGGCCGGCAGGTGGCGCTAGTGTCTGTAAATTCGTGTCAAGTTTGGCGTCTGGCCGGCAGAGGGCGCTAGTGTCTATAAAACCGTGTTTAGTTTGTCTTCTGGCCGGCAGAGGGCGCAAGTGTCTGTAAATTCGTGTCAAGTTTGGCGTCTGGCTGGCAGAGGGCGCTAGTGTCTGTAAATTCGTGTCAAGTTTGGCGTCTGGCCGGTAGAGGGCACTAGTGTCTATAAAACCGTGTTAAGTGTGGCTTCTGGCCGGTAGAGGGCGCTAGTGTCTGTAAATTCGTGTCAAGTTTGGCGTCTGGCCGGCAGAGGGCGCTAGTGTCTATAAAACCGTGTTAAGTGTGGCTTCTGGCCGGCAGGTGGCGCTAGTGTCTGTAAATTCGTGTCAAGTTTGGCGCCTGGCCGGCAGAGGGCGCTAGTGTCTATAAAACCGTGTTTAGTTTGTCTTCTGGCCGGCAGAGGGCGCTAGTGTCTATAAAACCGTGTTAAGTGTGGCTTCTGGCCGGCAGGTGGCGCTAGTGTCTGTGAATTCGTGCAAGTTTGGCGCCTGGCCGGCAGAGGGCGCTAGTGTCTATAAAACCGTGTTAAGTGTGGCTTCTGGCCGGCAGGTGGCGCTAGTGTCTGTAAATTCGTGTCAAGTTTGGCGTCTGGCCGGCAGAGGGCGCTAGTGTCTATAAAACCGTGTTTAGTTTGTCTTCTGGCCGGCAGAGGGCGCTAGTGTCTGTAAATTCGTGTCAAGTTTGGCGTCTGGCTGGCAGAGGGCGCTAGTGTCTATAAAACCGTGTTTAGTTTGTCTTCTGGCCGGCAGGTGGCGCTAGTGTGTATAAAACCGTGTTAAGCGTGGCTTCAGGCCGGCAGAGGGCGCTAGTGTCTATAAAACCGTGTTTAGTTTGTCTTCTTGCCGGCAGGTGGCGCTAGTGTCTATAAAACCGTGTTTAGTTTTTCTTCTGGCCGGTAGGATATAAGAACTTGTCGAGGTGTAACATATAAAAGTTGTATGAAATAGTAATAACATCGAAAAAAAAAAACCGTGTCAAGTTTGGCGCCTGGCCGGCAGAGGGCGCTAGTGTCTATAAAACCGTGTTAAGTGTGGCTTCTGGCCGGCAGGTGGCGCTAGTGTCTATAAAACCGTGTTTAGTTTGTCTTCTGGCCGGCAGAGGGCGCTAGTGTCTATAAAACCGTGTTAAGTGTGGCTTCTGGCCGGCAGGTGGCGCTAGTGTCTGTGAATTCGTGCAAGTTTGGCGCCTGGCCGGCAGAGGGCGCTAGTGTCTATAAAACCGTGTTAAGTGTGGCTTCTGGCCGGCAGGTGGCGCTAGTGTCTGTAAATTCGTGTCAAGTTTGGCGTCTGGCCGGCAGAGGGCGCTAGTGTCTATAAAACCGTGTTTAGTTTGTCTTCTGGCCGGCAGAGGGCGCTAGTGTCTGTAAATTCGTGTCAAGTTTGGCGTCTGGCTGGCAGAGGGCGCTAGTGTCTATAAAACCGTGTTTAGTTTGTCTTCTGGCCGGCAGGTGGCGCTAGTGTGTATAAAACCGTGTTAAGCGTGGCTTCAGGCCGGCAGAGGGCGCTAGTGTCTATAAAACCGTGTTTAGTTTGTCTTCTTGCCGGCAGGTGGCGCTAGTGTCTATAAAACCGTGTTTAGTTTTTCTTCTGGCCGGTAGGATATAAGAACTTGTCGAGGTGTAACATATAAAAGTTGTATGAAATAGTAATAACATCGAAAAAAAAAAACCGTGTCAAGTTTGGCGTCTGGCCGGCAGAGGGCGCTAGTGTCTATAAAACCGTGTTAAGTGTGGCTTCTGGCCGGCAGGTGGCGCTAGTGTCTGTAAATTCGTGTCAAGTTTGGCGTCTGGCCGGTAGAGGGCACTAGTGTCTATAAAACCGTGTTAAGTGTGGCTTCTGGCCGGCAGAGGGCGCTAGTGTCTGTAAATTCGTGTCAAGTTTGGCGTCTGGCCGGCAGAGGGCGCTAGTGTCTATAAAACCGTGTTAAGTGTGGCTTCTGGCCGGCAGGTGGCGCTAGTGTCTGTAAATTCGTGTCAAGTTTGGCGCCTGGCCGGCAGAGGGCGCTAGTGTCTATAAAACCGTGTTTAGTTTGTCTTCTGGCCGGCAGAGGGCGCTAGTGTCTATAAAACCGTGTTAAGTGTGGCTTCTGGCCGGCAGGTGGCGCTAGTGTCTGTGAATTCGTGCAAGTTTGGCGCCTGGCCGGCAGAGGGCGCTAGTGTCTATAAAACCGTGTTAAGTGTGGCTTCTGGCCGGCAGGTGGCGCTAGTGTCTGTGAATTCGTGCAAGTTTGGCGCCTGGCCGGCAGGTGGCGCTAGTGTCTGTGAATTCGTGCAAGTTTGGCGCCTGGCCGGCAGGTGGCGCTAGTGTCTGTGAATTCGTGCAAGTTTGGCGCCTGGCCGGCAGAGGGCGCTAGTGTCTATAAAACCGTGTTTAGTTTGTCTTCTGGCCGGCAGAGGGCGCTAGTGTCTGTAAATTCGTGTCAAGTTTGGCGTCTGGCTGGCAGAGGGCGCTAGTGTCTATAAAACCGTGTTTAGTTTGTCTTCTGGCCGGCAGGTGGCGCTAGTGTGTATAAAACCGTGTTAAGCGTGGCTTCAGGCCGGCAGAGGGCGCTAGTGTCTATAAAACCGTGTTTAGTTTGTCTTCTTGCCGGCAGGTGGCGCTAGTGTCTATAAAACCGTGTTTAGTTTTTCTTCTGGCCGGTAGGATATAAGAACTTGTCGAGGTGTAACATATAAAAGTTGTATGAAATAGTAATAACATCGAAAAAAAAAACCGTGTCAAGTTTGGCGCCTGGCCGGCAGAGGGCGCTAGTGTCTATAAAACCGTGTTAAGTGTGGCTTCTGGCCGGCAGGTGGCGCTAGTGTCTATAAAACCGTGTTTAGTTTGTCTTCTGGCCGGCAGAGGGCGCTAGTGTCTATAAAACCGTGTTAAGTGTGGCTTCTGGCCGGCAGGTGGCGCTAGTGTCTGTGAATTCGTGCAAGTTTGGCGCCTGGCCGGCAGAGGGCGCTAGTGTCTATAAAACCGTGTTAAGTGTGGCTTCTGGCCGGCAGGTGGCGCTAGTGTCTGTAAATTCGTGTCAAGTTTGGCGTCTGGCCGGCAGAGGGCGCTAGTGTCTATAAAACCGTGTTTAGTTTGTCTTCTGGCCGGCAGAGGGCGCTAGTGTCTGTAAATTCGTGTCAAGTTTGGCGTCTGGCTGGCAGAGGGCGCTAGTGTCTATAAAACCGTGTTTAGTTTGTCTTCTGGCCGGCAGGTGGCGCTAGTGTGTATAAAACCGTGTTAAGCGTGGCTTCAGGCCGGCAGAGGGCGCTAGTGTCTATAAAACCGTGTTTAGTTTGTCTTCTTGCCGGCAGGTGGCGCTAGTGTCTATAAAACCGTGTTTAGTTTTTCTTCTGGCCGGTAGGATATAAGAACTTGTCGAGGTGTAACATATAAAAGTTGTATGAAATAGTAATAACATCGAAAAAAAAAAACCGTGTCAAGTTTGGCGCCTGGCCGGCAGAGGGCGCTAGTGTCTATAAAACCGTGTTAAGTGTGGCTTCTGGCCGGCAGGTGGCGCTAGTGTCTGTAAATTCGTGTCAAGTTTGGCGTCTGGCCGGTAGAGGGCACTAGTGTCTATAAAACCGTGTTAAGTGTGGCTTCTGGCCGGCAGAGGGCGCTAGTGTCTGTAAATTCGTGTCAAGTTTGGCGCCTGGCCGGCAGAGGGCGCTAGTGTCTATGAAACCGTGTTAAGTGTGGCTTCTGGCCGGCAGGTGGCGCTAGTGTCTATAAAACCGTGTTTAGTTTGTCTTCTGGCCGGCAGAGGGCGCTAGTGTCTATAAAACCGTGTTAAGTGTGGCTTCTGGCCGGCAGGTGGCGCTAGTGTCTGTGAATTCGTGCAAGTTTGGCGCCTGGCCGGCAGAGGGCGCTAGTGTCTATAAAACCGTGTTAAGTGTGGCTTCTGGCCGGCAGGTGGCGCTAGTGTCTGTAAATTCGTGTCAAGTTTGGAGTCTGGCCGGCAGAGGGCGCTAGTGTCTATAAAACCGTGTTTAGTTTGTCTTCTGGCCGGCAGAGGGCGCTAGTGTCTGTAAATTCGTGTCAAGTTTGGCGTCTGGCTGGCAGAGGGCGCTAGTGTCTATAAAACCGTGTTTAGTTTGTCTTCTGGCCGGCAGGTGGCGCTAGTGTGTATAAAACCGTGTTAAGCGTGGCTTCAGGCCGGCAGAGGGCGCTAGTGTCTATAAAACCGTGTTTAGTTTGTCTTCTTGCCGGCAGGTGGCGCTAGTGTCTATAAAACCGTGTTTAGTTTTTCTTCTGGCCGGTAGGATATAAGAACTTGTCGAGGTGTAACATATAAAAGTTGTATGAAATAGTAATAACATCGAAAAAAAAAAACCGTGTCAAGTTTGGCGCCTGGCCGGCAGAGGGCGCTAGTGTCTATAAAACCGTGTTAAGTGTGGCTTCTGGCCGGCAGGTGGCGCTAGTGTCTGTAAATTCGTGTCAAGTTTGGCGTCTGGCCGGTAGAGGGCACTAGTGTCTATAAAACCGTGTTAAGTGTGGCTTCTGGCTGGCAGAGGGCGCTAGTGTCTGTAAATTCGTGTCAAGTTTGGCGTCTGGCCGGCAGAGGGCGCTAGTGTCTATAAAACCGTGTTAAGTGTGGCTTCTGGCCGGCAGGTGGCGCTAGTGTCTGTGAATTCGTGCAAGTTTGGCGCCTGGCCGGCAGAGGGCGCTAGTGTCTATAAAACCGTGTTAAGTGTGGCTTCTGGCCGGCAGGTGGCGCTAGTGTCTGTAAATTCGTGTCAAGTTTGGCGTCTGGCCGGCAGAGGGCGCTAGTGTCTATAAAACCGTGTTTAGTTTGTCTTCTGGCCGGCAGAGGGCGCTAGTGTCTGTAAATTCGTGTCAAGTTTGGCGTCTGGCTGGCAGAGGGCGCTAGTGTCTATAAAACCGTGTTTAGTTTGTCTTCTGGCCGGCAGGTGGCGCTAGTGTGTATAAAACCGTGTTAAGCGTGGCTTCAGGCCGGCAGAGGGCGCTAGTGTCTATAAAACCGTGTTTAGTTTGTCTTCTTGCCGGCAGGTGGCGCTAGTGTCTATAAAACCGTGTTTAGTTTTTCTTCTGGCCGGTAGGATATAAGAACTTGTCGAGGTGTAACATATAAAAGTTGTATGAAATAGTAATAACATCGAAAAAAAAAAACCGTGTCAAGTTTGGCGCCTGGCCGGCAGAGGGCGCTAGTGTCTATAAAACCGTGTTAAGTGTGGCTTCTGGCCGGCAGGTGGCGCTAGTGTCTGTAAATTCGTGTCAAGTTTGGCGTCTGGCCGGTAGAGGGCACTAGTGTCTATAAAACCGTGTTAAGTGTGGCTTCTGGCCGGCAGAGGGCGCTAGTGTCTGTAAATTCGTGTCAAGTTTGGCGCCTGGCCGGCAGAGGGCGCTAGTGTCTATAAAACCGTGTTAAGTGTGGCTTCTGGCCGGCAGGTGGCGCTAGTGTCTGTAAATTCGTGTCAAGTTTGGCGCCTGGCCGGCAGAGGGCGCTAGTGTCTATAAAACCGTGTTTAGTTTGTCTTCTGGCCGGCAGAGGGCGCTAGTGTCTATAAAACCGTGTTAAGTGTGGCTTCTGGCCGGCAGGTGGCGCTAGTGTCTGTAAATTCGTGTCAAGTTTGGCGTCTGGCCGGCAGAGGGCGCTAGTGTCTATAAAACCGTGTTTAGTTTGTCTTCTGGCCGGCAGAGGGCGCTAGTGTCTGTAAATTCGTGTCAAGTTTGGCGTCTGGCTGGCAGAGGGCGCTAGTGTCTATAAAACCGTGTTTAGTTTGTCTTCTGGCCGGCAGGTGGCGCTAGTGTGTATAAAACCGTGTTAAGCGTGGCTTCAGGCCGGCAGAGGGCGCTAGTGTCTATAAAACCGTGTTTAGTTTGTCTTCTTGCCGGCAGGTGGCGCTAGTGTCTATAAAACCGTGTTTAGTTTTTCTTCTGGCCGGTAGGATATAAGAACTTGTCGAGGTGTAACATATAAAAGTTGTATGAAATAGTAATAACATCGAAAAAAAAAAACCGTGTCAAGTTTGGCGCCTGGCCGGCAGAGGGCGCTAGTGTCTATAAAACCGTGTGTTCACGCCAGAATTAATTCAAAACTCATGAAAACTGGCAACGCTGTCCGACCAACCGACTACTGAGCGAATGGAAGAAATGAGATAATATAATAAGTTCTGTTGTTAAAGCTATGTAAAAACTTTCTTACAAACAAATGTTAATGTGAACGTGTTAATAATAACTATAATACAAAAAATATGGTCCTTCGAGCCGGATTATAAACAAACATTTTTTGTATTATAGTTATTATTAACACGTTCACATTAACATTTGTTTGTAAGAAAGTTTTTACATAGCTTTAACAACAGAACTTATTATATTATCTCATTTCTTCCATTCGCTCAGTAGTCGGTTGGTCGGACAGCGTTGCCAGTTTTCATGAGTTTTGAATTAATTCTGGCGTGAACATACTCCCCGCGTTGAAAGCATAAGGATGGCTTTCAAAGGTCAACTGGAAGGGGGCAGATTTTTTGAAAGCTTCTTTTGATGATTTCTCCAGAGGGAGTTCTTATAGAAGCGACCCTAGCGATACCGTCAGGGCCTCTATGGAGCTTGCTGATTCTACCTAATAACCACTGAGTGGGCATAGTGTTCTCGCCTTTCACTAAAACGAGAGAATCTTCTACTAGATGGCCTTGGTTGGACTTCCATTTGGTGCGTCTTTGGAGCTCCGCAATGTACTCAGATTTCCATCTGTTCCAGAAGTGCTGTGCTAATTGTTGTACGAGCTGAAATCTGGAAAGTCGATTCATTTTTATGTCGGTGACATCTTGATCAGGTGCTGCAATTATTGGTCTTCCAATCAAGAAGTGAGCTGGGGTAAGAGGTCCAAAATCGTTGGGATCAGAGCTCAGTGGGCATAAAGGACGCGAATTCAAAATCGCCTCGATTTGTGCGAGAACTGTGGCAAATTCTTCAAATGATAAATGAACTTGGGTCAAAACGCGCCTTAAATGATGCTTTACGCTTTTGACAGCTGCTTCCCACAAACCTCCGAAATGAGGAGAGTAGGGTGGTATAAAACTCCACTCTATATTCTGAGAGCTACATTTCTCGATTATAGTGTTGCTGCCATGTTTTAGAAAATCCTTTAGCTCTCGCTGTGCCCCGACGAAGCTTGTTCCATTGTCGGACAATATTTTTGATGGTTTGCCTCGTCTAGAGACAAAACGATATAGCGCTTGAATAAATGATTCTGAAGAAAGGCTAGAAATCAATTCCAAATGGACTGCTTTAGTTGATAAACAAATAAATACGCCAATATAACATTTACTTAAACGACAACCTCTACCTTTCTTATCGTTAATCATAAATGGCCCCGCGTAATCAACTCCCACTATTGAAAATGCACTAGAAGGATTAGTTCTATCGCGCGGTAAGTTGGCCATAATTGGCTGTATGGTTTTAGCATTGAATTTGAAGCATTTCACACAATTCTTAACAGTCTTTCGTGCAAGATTTCTACCGGATATAACCCAGTAATTTTCTCTTATAGTGCTTAAGAGCAGCTGAGGGCCGCCATGCAATAGGCGTTCATGTTCTTGTAAAAATAGTAGCTTTGAAAAATGATGCTTTGAATTGATCAAAATTGGATGCCTTTTGTCAAAGGAGTAATTTGAATGTTTTAGTCGCCCTCCTACGCGTAGCAAACCATCGGGTTCTAGAAAGGGACTAAGACTTAATAGATTACTATGGGAGCTCAAAGGCTTGTTATTTTTCAATGTTTCAATTTCGGTAGAATACGATTGAGATTGACAAATTCGAATGAGACATTTTAGAGAATCACTTAACTCCTGTACTGTAAGAGAACCGCCTCTTCTGCGATTTCTCTGAAGACAATTATCCTTAAATCGTAAAATGTATGCCATTGTTCGTTGCATTCTTGAGAAATTTGAAAAACGTTCAAAGGGAAAACTCAGAGTAGGGGGCGCAACATTGGTCAGAAGACTGGATTTAAGTTCAGGTAAATCATGAAGCACCTCCAGCTTGTCATTGGGCCAAAAACTTGGGTCCTTAGCTAGCCAAGTAGGGCCGCGCCACCACAAATCAGAGTTTAAAATTTGACTAGGATATATTCCCCTTGAAGCAATATCTGCTGGATTATCGTGGGTGGGGATGTGCCTCCAATCGGCGTGTTTAGTGAGAGACTGAATTTCTGCCACTCTATGGGCCGTGAATGTTTTTAGCAGATTCGGGCTTGTGCGTACCCAAGCTAGAGCTATAGTTGAGTCCGACCAAAGTGTGAAAGATTTGAATTGAATTTTCAAAGCAGTTTTAGCTTTATCTGTTAGGCGGGCTAGAAGCAATGCTGCGCATAATTCCAACCGCGGGATTGGTATTGTTTTTATAGGTGCCACCTTTGCTTTGGCGCATAACAGGGATACATGAACCTTTTGATCGGAATCAATACTTCTCAAATAAACACAGGCTCCGTAAGCCTTTTCCGAAGCGTCAGCGAAACCATGCAGTTGTAATTCAACAGCATTCTTGCAAATAGCTTGTCTGTTTAACTCAAGATCGTTCAAAATAAGAAGCTCCTTCTCCAACCTTACCCAATTTTCAGATATAGCTTTTGGAATAGCGTCATCCCAAGCTAATTTATTTTCCCATAATTTTTGCATTATCATTTTTGCGATAATAGTACATGGGCTTAGTAAACCAAGGATGTCGAATATTTTTGATATAGTAGATAAAATTGTGCGTTTTGTGACCTTTGTACCTATAGGATTGGTATGAATTTTATATTGAAGCTTGTCGTTATTGCAAACCCATATCAAGCCTAATGTTTTTGTTTTGCCATCATGCGCAAATTCTAGTATATCGGATTTTAAATCATTTGAACTTATATTTTTGAGCGCGTTGGTGTCGTTAGAGCACCATTTTCGGAGTGCGAAACATCCCGATTTAAGAGTGTCACTTATCGCTTTACATATGTATTGCGCATGCTCAAGTGTAGGTGCACCTGTTAACAGGTCATCTACATAAAAGTCGTGCTTAATGATTTCGGCTATTTCCGGGTTCATTTCTTGAATATCCTCAGCGAGTTTAGCTAAACAGCGTATTGCAAGATAACTGGCAGAGGCTTGCCCGTATGTAACGGTATTTAGCTGGTAGACTTCCAGGTTATCACTCGGATTTTCGCGCCATACAATTTTTTGCAAATGCCTTTGCTCGGGCGTTATTGAAATTTGCCGGTACATTTTAACTATGTCTGCCGAAACTACATAGTTATATTTCCTAAACCTTAAGACTATTGATAGTAAATCGTCTTGTAAAACGGGTCCAATGACTTGAATATTGTTGAAGGATAGACCGTTGCTAGAGGGCGCTGATGCATCGAAAACTACCCGTAGTTTTGTGGTCAAACTCTCTTCTCTCAAAACTCCGTGATGCGGCATGAAATATTCGAAGCTTGAATCATTGCCGTTACAAATTGTCATATGGCCTAGCTCTTTATACTCGTTCATAAATTGTATATATCTGCTGTGCAGCATTGGATCTCTCCTGAATTTTCGTTCTAATGCATAGAAACGTTTTTCGGCTTGAGCTTTCGACTCACCTAAACTAGAAGGTTGTTGCTTCAAAGGTATAGTGACTGTAAAACGTCCGTTCGCGTCTCTGGTAGTAGTTTTGATGAAATTGTCCTCGCAAAATTGTTCATCTGGAGAAAGTTGTCGCGTGCTAGATATTTCCTCGATTTCCCAAAATTTGGCTATTGAATTTAATAATTCCTGGTTTATACTTAAATTACAAGAAGCCTTTTCAACGTTGTTAGTACTTATTTGCCCAGATACAACCCAACCTAGCACTGTATCAATTAATAGCGGCATATTTTTTCCTAACGAAATTTTGTTATTGCTTAAAATTGTCCAAAATAGGTCCGCGCCAATGAGCATGTCTACTGGTCCGGGAATATTGAATTGTGGATCAGCTAGCTTTAGATCACCTGGAATCGCCCAAGATTGCGTGTTGATTCGACAACACGGCATCACACTTGTAATCTCTTTTAGAATATAACAATTGCCATGCGCTTTAAAATTGGTATGTATAGATTTAAATGAAACCTTACACCTTTTACTGACCTTTGAAATATTGTTTGAAATTCCGAAAATTGAAAGATCTGTTTTATGTGTCGCAATATTCAAACGCTTTTGCAAATCCTCCGTTATAAAGGAAGTTTGAGAACCACAATCTAATAACGCTCTTGCTTTGTGAAAATTATTGAAATTGTCTGAAATGAGTAAACAGGCGGTAGATAATAGCACCTGCCCCGCCGCTGGTACCACTACGCCACTGCTTAGTGCTGCGGAACTTGAGCTCGCGTTGTCCGCTATCTCGAGTTTTTCATGCAAAATTGTATTGTGCCAAGCTTTACACACTTTGCAAGGCCCTAATTTACACTGTTTGACAGAGTGACCCGAACGCAAACAGTTATGGCAAAGATTTGATTTTTTGACAAAATCTTTTTTTTGTGTTATTGTTAATCCGAGAAACTCTGCACAACGATATATTGAATGCTCTTTCTTGCAATAGGAGCATGTATATGTACTTGAGGTCAATGACCTTACTCTACTTTGTTTATTGAATTTATTTTCCTCATTACTAAATTTTGAATCTGATTTATTTAAACTGAGACTGTTCTTTGATTCTAACATATTAAGAAAATTGGAACGTTTTTGTAAAAATTGTAGGAATTTATCTAACTTTGGCAATTCTTCCTGATCTCTATTTTCCCTTTCCCATTCAAGGTTTGAGCTAGTATCTAATTTATTAGTAATCCAAAAAATTAGTAGAGGATCCCAATTAGTTATATTTTGCCCCAATTGTTCAATAGATCCCAAATGTTTGTGAATATCGTCAGCTAAATTTTGTAGTTTTTCAGCTGTCGGTTTTTGTATATTTTCTAATGAAAAAATAGCTCTAATATGTTCATATATTAATTTTTTAGTATTGTCAAATCTTTTTGAAATTGTGGCCCATGCCACTTCATAATTGTCGGCCGTATATTTGATTTTGGAAATGGACGCCGCTGCTGTTCCTCCTAGTGCACTTCGCAAGTAATAAAATTTTTGAATATTATCTAATTTTTTACTATCATGAATAAGGCTTTTATATGTGTCCCTGAATTCTAACCAATCTTCAAAGTTTCCACTGAATTTAGGAAGTGATATATCCGGAAGCTTTATACCCTCGTTTTTACAACAAGCTTTGTCTGAAATCACGCTAAGATTTGTATCATTATCGTGATTATTGTAGCTTTGTAAAATGTTTTTAGCAACAGCGATTGCATCATAATATGAATTTTCAAATCTCTCTCGTTCGATTAATTGCTCATCTAAATTTATATCATCCTGTAACTCTATTTCTAATTGATATGATTTGAATTCGTCAAGATAATTTTCGGCATCACGTAACCTATCTTTTAATTTTGTAACTTCTGTTTGGCTTAAATTAGATATAGTTGCAAATTCATTTACCGCTTTTGTGAAAATAGTTAACTGAGCTTTAATTACACCTCTTTTCTTTATTAGTTTGCCAAGTTCTGCCATTTTATATTGTCAAATTGTTCAAGCACAAACAGAGAAGCTTTGAAATCGCAAATGGAAAGAAAAATTCGGAAATAAATAATTTGGAACAAACTCACTCTGATTTCGGTCGAACTGCCTGATTCTTGCAATTGAACTAGTCGGCCAGTTGAGTTGATGTCTGGTCGCCGTGATATTGTATCGACTACTTGTTTGGTCGATCACTTTGCACTCGTTGATAGTTGCTTGCAGCACGTGGTAAATTGTTTTTGGGTTATAGTTGTTAATAATATATTGTTTATTGCGAATTTTCACTGGTTTTGTTTATAATCCGGCTCGAAGGACCATTTTTTGTATTATAGTTATTATTAACACGTTCACATTAACATTTATTTGTAAGAAAATTTTTACATAGCTTTAACAACAGAACTTATTATATTATCTCATTTCTTCCATTCGCTCAGTAGTCGGTTGGTCGGACAGCGTTGCCAGTTTTCATGAGTTTTGAATTAATTCTGGCGTGAACATACCCGCGTTGAAAGCATAAGGATGGCTTTCAAAGGTCAACTGGAAGGGGGCAGATTTTTTGAAAGCTTCTTTTGATGATTTCTCCAGAGGGAGTTCTTATAGAAGCGACCCTAGCGATACCGTCAGGGCCTCTATGGAGCTTGCTGATTCTACCTAATAACCACTGAGTGGGCATAGTGTTCTCGCCTTTCACTAAAACGAGAGAATCTTCTACTAGATGGCCTTGGTTGGACTTCCATTTGGTGCGTCTTTGGAGCTCCGCAATGTACTCAGATTTCCATCTGTTCCAGAAGTGCTGTGCTAATTGTTGTACGAGCTGAAATCTGGAAAGTCGATTCATTTTTATGTCGGTGACATCTTGATCAGGTGCTGCAATTATTGGTCTTCCAATCAAGAAGTGAGCTGGGGTAAGAGGTCCAAAATCGTTGGGATCAGAGCTCAGTGGGCATAAAGGACGCGAATTCAAAATCGCCTCGATTTGTGCGAGAACTGTGGCAAATTCTTCAAATGATAAATGAACTTGGGTCAAAACGCGCCTTAAATGATGCTTTACGCTTTTGACAGCTGCTTCCCACAAACCTCCGAAATGAGGAGAGTAGGGTGGTATAAAACTCCACTCTATATTCTGAGAGCTACATTTCTCGATTATAGTGTTGCTGCCATGTTTTAGAAAATCCTTTAGCTCTCGCTGTGCCCCGACGAAGCTTGTTCCATTGTCGGACAATATTTTTGATGGTTTGCCTCGTCTAGAGACAAAACGATATAGCGCCTGAATAAATGATTCTGAAGAAAGGCTAGAAATCAATTCCAAATGGACTGCTTTAGTTGATAAACAAATAAATACGCCAATATAACATTTACTTAAACGACAACCTCTACCTTTCTTATCGTTAATCATAAATGGCCCCGCGTAATCAACTCCCACTATTGAAAATGCACTAGAAGGATTAGTTCTATCGCGCGGTAAGTTGGCCATAATTGGCTGTATGGTTTTAGCATTGAATTTGAAGCATTTCACACAATTCTTAACAGTCTTTCGTGCAAGATTTCTACCGGATATAACCCAGTAATTTTCTCTTATAGTGCTTAAGAGCAGCTGAGGGCCGCCATGCAATAGGCGTTCATGTTCTTGTAAAAATAGTAGCTTTGAAAAATGATGCTTTGAATTGATCAAAATTGGATGCCTTTTGCCAAAGGAGTAATTTGAATGTTTTAGTCGCCCTCCTACGCGTAGCAAACCATCGGGTTCTAGAAAGGGACTAAGACTTAATAGATTACTATGGGAGCTCAAAGGCTTGTTATTTTTCAATGTTTCAATTTCGGTAGAATACGATTGAGATTGACAAATTCGAATGAGACATTTTAGAGAATCACTTAACTCCTGTACTGTAAGAGAACCGCCTCTTCTGCGATTTCTCTGAAGACAATTATCCTTAAATCGTAAAATGTATGCCATTGTTCGTTGCATTCTTGAGAAATTTGAAAAACGTTCAAAGGGAAAACTCAGAGTAGGGGGCGCAACATTGGTCAGAAGACTGGATTTAAGTTCAGGTAAATCATGAAGCACCTCCAGCTTGTCATTGGGCCAAAAACTTGGGTCCTTAGCTAGCCAAGTAGGGCCGCGCCACCACAAATCAGAGTTTAAAATTTGACTAGGATATATTCCCCTTGAAGCAATATCTGCTGGATTATCGTGGGTGGGGATGTGCCTCCAATCGGCGTGTTTAGTGAGAGACTGAATTTCTGCCACTCTATGGGCCGTGAATGTTTTTAGCAGATTCGGGCTTGTGCGCACCCAAGCTAGAGTTATAGTTGAGTCCGACCAAAGTGTGAAAGATTTGAATTGAATTTTCAAAGCAGTTTTAGCTTTATCTGTTAGGCGGGCTAGAAGCAATGCTGCGCATAATTCCAACCGCGGGATTGGTATTGTTTTTATAGGTGCCACCTTTGCTTTGGCGCATAACAGGGATACATGAACCTTTTGATCGGAATCAATACTTCTCAAATAAACACAGGCTCCGTAAGCCTTTTCCGAAGCGTCAGCGAAACCATGCAGTTGTAATTCAACAGCATTCTTGCAAATGGCTTGTCTGTTTAACTCAAGATCGTTCAAAATAAGAAGCTCCTTCTCCAACCTTACCCAATTTTCAGATATAGCTTTTGGAATAGCGTCATCCCAAGCTAATTTATTTTCCCATAATTTTTGCATTATCATTTTTGCGATAATAGTACATGGGCTTAGTAAACCAAGGATGTCGAATATTTTTGATATAGTAGATAAAATTGTGCGTTTTGTGACCTTTGTACCTATAGGATTGGTATGAATTTTATATTGAAGCTTGTCGTTATTGCAAACCCATATCAAGCCTAATGTTTTTGTTTTGCCATCATGCGCAAATTCTAGTATATCGGATTTTAAATCATTTGAACTTATATTTTTGAGCGCGTTGGTGTCGTTAGAGCACCATTTTCGGAGTGCGAAACATCCCGATTTAAGAGTGTCACTTATCGCTTTACATATGTATTGCGCATGCTCAAGTGTAGGTGCACCTGTTAACAGGTCATCTACATAAAAGTCGTGCTTAATGATTTCGGCTATTTCCGGGTTCATTTCTTGAATATCCTCAGCGAGTTTAGCTAAACAGCGTATTGCAAGATAACTGGCAGAGGCTTGCCCGTATGTAACGGTATTTAGCTGGTAGACTTCCAGGTTATCACTCGGATTTTCGCGCCATACAATTTTTTGCAAATGCCTTTGCTCGGGCGTTATTGAAATTTGCCGGTACATTTTAACTATGTCTGCCGAAACTACATAGTTATATTTCCTAAACCTTAAGACTATTGATAGTAAATCGTCTTGTAAAACGGGTCCAATGACTTGAATATTGTTGAAGGATAGACCGTTGCTAGAGGGCGCTGATGCATCGAAAACTACCCGTAGTTTTGTGGTCAAACTCTCTTCTCTCAAAACTCCGTGATGCGGCATGAAATATTCGAAGCTTGAATCATTGCCGTTACAAATTGTCATATGGCCTAGCTCTTTATACTCGTTCATAAATTGTATATATCTGCTGTGCAGCATTGGATCTCTCCTGAATTTTCGTTCTAATGCATAGAAACGTTTTTCGGCTTGAGCTTTCGACTCACCTAAACTAGAAGGTTGTTGCTTCAAAGGTATAGTGACTGTAAAACGTCCGTTCGCGTCTCTGGTAGTAGTTTTGATGAAATTGTCCTCGCGAAATTGTTCATCTGGAGAAAGTTGTCGCGTGCTAGATATTTCCTCGATTTCCCAAAATTTGGCTATTGAATTTAATAATTCCTGGTTTATACTTAAATTACAAGAAGCCTTTTCAACGTTGTTAGTACTTATTTGCCCAGATACAACCCAACCTAGCACTGTATCAATTAATAGCGGCATATTTTTTCCTAACGAAATTTTGTTATTGCTTAAAATTGTCCAAAATAGGTCCGCGCCAATGAGCATGTCTACTGGTCCGGGAATATTGAATTGTGGATCAGCTAGCTTTAGATCACCTGGAATCGCCCAAGATTGCGTGTTGATTCGACAACACGGCATCACACTTGTAATCTCTTTTAGAATATAACAATTGCCATGCGCTTTAAAATTGGTATGTATAGATTTAAATGAAACCTTACACCTTTTACTGACCTTTGAAATATTGTTTGAAATTCCGAAAATTGAAAGATCTGTTTTATGTGTCGCAATATTCAAACGCTTTTGCAAATCCTCCGTTATAAAGGAAGTTTGAGAACCACAATCTAATAACGCTCTTGCTTTGTGAAAATTATTGAAATTGTCTGAAATGAGTAAACAGGCGGTAGATAATAGCACCTGCCCCGCCGCTGGTACCACTACGCCACTGCTTAGTGCTGCGGAACTTGAGCTCGCGTTGTCCGCTATCTCGAGTTTTTCATGCAAAATTGTATTGTGCCAAGCTTTACACACTTTGCAAGGCCCTAATTTACACTGTTTGACAGAGTGACCCGAACGCAAACAGTTATGGCAAAGATTTGATTTTTTGACAAAATCTTTTTTTTGTGTTATTGTTAATCCGAGAAACTCTGCACAACGATATATTGAATGCTCTTTCTTGCAATAGGAGCATGTATATGTACTTGAGGTCAATGACCTTACTCTACTTTGTTTATTGAATTTATTTTCCTCATTACTAAATTTTGAATCTGATTTATTTAAACTGAGACTGTTCTTTGATTCTAACATATTAAGAAAATTGGAACGTTTTTGTAAAAATTGTAGGAATTTATCTAACTTTGGCAATTCTTCCTGATCTCTATTTTCCCTTTCCCATTCAAGGTTTGAGCTAGTATCTAATTTA